>NC_066534.1:17302662-17375162 GCF_024679095.1 Eriocheir sinensis
CTCTCTCTTTGTCCCTTCCATTAAATCACTAACATTTTTCAGCTCAATTTTTATCTGTTCTTTGTGTTCGGTCTCCCTCTCTTTTCTTTCTTTCTTTCTTTCTTTTATTCTTTCTTTTGCTTCTTTCTTTCTTTTCTTTCACAAACATTTTTGAACGCAATTATTTGATCTTTCTCTGAGTTTCGTTTTCTCTTCTTTTTTTTCTTTCATTCTTTCCTGCTTTTTCTCCTTTTTTTCTTTTCTGTTCTTTTCTTTTTCTTTTCCTTTCTTTCCTTTTTTTTCTTTCTTCCTCTCTCGTTCTCTCTTAGTCTTATTCTTTCTTTCTTTTTCTTTCCTTCTCTTTTTTCGTTTATTTTCCTCATTTTTTCTTATTTTTTTTTCTTCCTTTCTCTTCCTTTCTCTCCTTCTTTCACCTCTTCATCATCTAGTTATTCATGGTATATATTATTTTTCTTCTTCCTTTTTTCTTTCCTTTCTATTCCATTCGTATTTAAATTCAGGAAGCGTACGATATTTGTATTTTTATTATATGTGTGTGTGTGTGTGTGTGTGTGTGTGTGTGTGTGTGTGTGTGTGTGTGTGTGTGTGTGTGTGTGTGTGTGTAAAGTCTGTTATTCGTTATAGGAGAAAAAAGCTGAACGAATTTTGATGTAACATGATTTATTGCAGAACGAAGGAGACGAGACAGGAGGAGGAGGAGGAGGAGGAGGAAGAGAAGGAGGATGAGGAGGGAGGGAGGGAAGAATAAAAGAGGAAGGAAATAAAAAAAATGCATAATACAAAAGAAGGAAATGCTGTAAGGGAAATGGAAATGGTAGGAAAGAAGGAGGAAGGAAGGAAGAAAGAAAGAAAAAAAGAAAGAGAAAGAAAAAAGAAAGAAAGAAAGAAAGGAAAAGAGAAGGGAATGAAAAATGTAGATGATGGAAAAAAAAGTAAAGAAAAAAAACGAGGAAACGAGATCAAAGGCAAGAAAGAATGAAGGAAGGAAAGGAAGAAAGGGAAAGAAAGAAGGAAGGAAAAGAATGTACGAAAGAAGAAGAGATAGCAAGGAAAAAGTGGGAAAATAAGGACGAAAACAAGAGAGAGAGAGAGAGAGAGAGAGAGACCCCTAGGTAAAACTTCTCTTTCTGGTCACGTTTTGGCCAAGATGCAAGAATATTACGTACACACGGAGAATAAGCAATAAAATGTGTGTGTGTGTGTGTGTGTGTGTGTGTGTGTGTGTGTGTGTGTGTGTGTGTGTGTGTGTGTGTGTGAAGAATGGATGGGGGAAGGGAAGTGCAGGAGGAGGAGGAGAAGGAGGAGATAAAGGAAGCGGGTTTGGGGAGGAGGAGGAGGAGGAGGAGGAGGAGGAGGAGGAGAATGAGTTAAAATTAATGTATTGCTTGCAGGCCTAATGGAGTGTGTGAACAGGAGGAGGAGGAGGAGGAGGAGGATGTGGGATGATGAAGATGAAGAGGAAGAGGAAGAGGAACATAAGGTGGAAGAGGAGGAGAGAAGTAGAAAGGGAAGGAGGAGGAAGATGAAGCATAAGGGGAAGAGGAGGAGGAGGAGGAGGAGAGGAGGGATGATGAAGATGAAGAGGAAGAGGAAGAGGAACATAAGGTGGAAGAGGAGGAGGGAAGTAGAAAAGGAAGGAACAAGAGGAAACATAAGGGCAAGAGGAAGAAGAGGAGGAGGAAGAGGAGGATAGGCGGTGAGGTGGAGAGAATAATATGAGGGTACTGTGTGTGTGTGTGTGTGTGTGTGTGTGTGTGTGTGTGTGTGTGTGTGTGTGGCTGGCTGGCTCGATGCAATATTTTATGAGGACTCGTCTGCCTGGTTGGTTATTTATGGCGCCAAGTTTGGGTTTAATGTGTTTGTAAATAATATAAATGTAAATTACGGTGTCTCGTTTTACGCGAGGCACACCGTTTTTCGCGAGACTCCCCTACCACAAACCCATCCCCCCTCCACCCACCACCTTCACCACCACCACCACAATCATAACCACAGGTGGGCTACTATATTACCAGGTGGTGGTGGTGGTGGTGATGGACAGGTAAGGTGAATTTGGATATAAGTAAGGTGATGAAAGTATTATCTATGGGTGTCTCTCTCTCTCTCTCTCTCTCTCTCTCTCTCTCTCTCTCTCTCTCTCTCTCTCTCTCTCTCTCTCTCTCATGCATCTCCTCCCAAGCCTATCCCAGCATCCATCTCTTTCCCTGTACCCATAGATCTCTCTCTCTCTCTCTCTCTCTCTCTCACTTACTCTCACTCACTCACTCTTTCCGTCTCTCTCTCAGCCTCCCTCTCTCTCCATCTCTCTGGATCGATAAGTAATTTTGACCAAGAATAAACAGGCGGGCCAGTGTCGTTAATACCTTGGTGCCTTTGTTCATCGGGAATCGACCGGCAAACAAGTCCCATTGAGAGCCCCGGGGAGAGAAAAATTAAAGCATATGTGAGAGTTGATTGGCGGCCGAACTGGGTATTGATTTTATAAGGGGAAGGGAAGGTATAGGGAGAGAAGGAGAAGGAGTTAGAGGGGGAGGGGAAGGTATAGGAGGAAGGGTAGGAGGGAAGGAGTAAGAGGATGTGGAGGGGGAGGCATAGGAGGCAGGAGGATGTAGAGGGGAAGGAATATGAGGAAGGAGGAGGATGAGGATGGGAAGGAATAGGAGTTCGGAGAGGAAGAGGATAAGGATAAGGGATGGTTAGGATAGGTGGATGAAATTTGTTTGTGTATATATGTGTGTGCGTGTGTGTGATAGATAGGGTAGGATTAGCTGGATGACTGCTTGATCGGTGTGTGTGTGTGTGTATGTCTGTGTGGGTGTGGGTGCGTGGGTGAGTGGATGTAACATTGGATGAATAGGTGAGTGTGAGAATGAATGGGTTGATGGGTGATTGAGGGGGTGAGTGGATGAATAAGCAAATCGATAAACGGATAGATATACAGAGAAATAGATAGATAGACAAACATAAATGAAAATAGCCAGGAACAAATTTGACAGACGGATAGAAAAATAGACAAAATTATAGTGACATGCAAATAATGATTGTATATGAATGTTAAACGTATGTATGAGTTTGTAAATAGATAGATAGATAGTTAGATAGATAAATTGATAGATTGGCTGACTGACTGACTGGTAGGTGAAGTTTGAATAAGGAATAATTGATGTAGAAAAATTTAGACAGTAATTAACAGAGAGAGAGAGAGAGAGAGAGAGAGAGAGAGAGAGAGAGAGAGAGAGAGAGACCATGCGGCTGAATTAATGAAGGAATATATGAATCTGTGAATAAATGAATGGACAAGAAGGGCGGGAGGGTGATAAGAGGAAGAGGGATGGAGCTGCTCAGGGAGGGTAGGGGAAGGGGGGGGAAGGGGAGGGGAGGGGAGGTGATGTAAGGGCTCGAGGTGGTATGTCACGTGAAACTGATGATTATGGGTCAAGGATGCTGTTGTTGTTGTTGTTGTTGTTGTTGTTGTTTCTGCTGTTGTTGTTGTCGCGTGTTCTCGTTGGTGTTTTGTGTTACTGTTCACATTGTTCTGTTAAAGCTACACTTTCTCTTCCCCTCCGCTCCCCTCCCTTTCCCTCCTCTCCACTCCCATCCCTTCCCCTCCCCTCTCCTCCGTTGCCCTCACCTCTCCCGTTCTCCCCTCCCTTCCCCTCCCCTCTAATCCCCTCCCCTCCGTTGCCGTCCCCTCTCCTCCCGTGCCCCCCTCCCTCCCCTCTCCTCCCTCACCCTGCCCCACCCAAGGGAGCCACCTCTCCGCACAGCCTCACAGCGCCGGCAGCACCGCGTCTCCTTCCGCCGCAGCCTCGTCCATCGTGAACAGATAAAGGACGAGTATAAATCGGCGCGAGGCATTGCCTGGCGGCGACGCTGACACACACACAGACACACGTCACTGACAGCCCCAAGACACACGTCACCGACACCATAAGGACGGACAGACAAAGTGTTGGCACTCACCTTCTGCCATGGAGAACGTGAGCAGCAGCACCACGAGGACCAGGTGCAGCCGCAGGGGCTTCAGGGGGCCTGAGGGCTGGGGGTTCCTTCGCGGGGCCGTGGCACCCATCGCCTGGCTGGGGGCGGGGGTGGCCGCGGCTCCTGGAGGCGTGTCGGAGATGGACTGAGCTGCCTCGCGGGATGTCACAGGCCCAGGCAAGTCCTTGACATCCTCGGGGCTCCTCCACAGCCAAGGGCGGGCCGAGTTCATGGCGCTTCCGGTCTTGTCCGTGGTCCCGGGACTTGTGTTCAGGTGTTGCTGGAGAGTCCTCGAAGCACAGGTCGGGGCGGCGGGTCCCGGGGGTGTCAGGGGCAGGGGGGGCAGGGAAACACGAACAGCACCATGGGTAACGGGGGACACAGGGGGGACACCGCCTTCCGGACTCGTGGTCACGTCACGTGACCGCGGCCCGGCCGACATGTGCAGGTGAGCGGCGGGGGTCAGGCTGCCCGGCCGCCCGTCAGCCGCGTGCCTGGAGGGGGGGCCGTCCAGGGGCAAGACGGCCCCTTCAGGCTGGCGGGGGTCCTGACGCCGGGCAGGGCGGGCGTCGGGTGTCATGCGGGGCGGTTCAGAGCCATGGCACACCGGCGGGTCCTTGCCGCTGGGACCCTGCAGAGGTCCAAGATGGGCCAGGCCGCGCCGCGCACCTCCTGAAGGCGGCACCGACGCCGCGGCCACCGGGCGGAGCAGTGTCCGGGGCGCGGTGCAGGGCGCGTGTGTGGGTGGCGGCAGCGGCAGGAGGACGCCCATGGCGCGTTAGCAGCGCCGACACGACCTTCTGACGACCATTGTCTCCATGACCACGGGCTGTGTTCACGTCATCCTGTGGCACCAGAGGGAGGCACCCGCACGTGTGTGTGTGTGTGTGTGTGTGTGTGTGTGTGTGTGTGTGTGTGTGTGTTTGTGTTCGTGATAAAGATCTAATGAGCTTTGAAACACTTCGTCATCTGGAACAATAATGATAATAATGAGGATGATAATAATAATAGTAATAATAATAATAACAACAATAACACCGGCACGCGCGCAGCACCACACCAGCAAGCCATCCCCGCCCAGCCTGGCGGGCCGCGGAGTCGCCGCTGAGGGCAGCGCGGCCGCGAGGTATTCATGGGCTCCGTAAAGTACATTTTCTGCACCGACTCCGCCATATTTCGCCGGGCTCCTCCTCGCCCGGGAATATTTCGCGCGAATATTATCGGAAGTATTTGCGAGGTGAAATATTAAAAGCCAATACTCCTTAATGCACGGGAGAATGGCCGGCCGTCCCAGGCGCCTCGTGGAAAACAAATAATTTACACGGGAAATGGGACGCGGGAGGAGCCAGCGGCCGATCATGCACCGGTTGGCCGCGCGAGGCCTGCTTGCTGCCTGCCTGCTGCCTGCCTGCTTAATTACCTGCCTGCTGCCTACCTGCTTAATTACCTGCCTGCTGCCTGCCTGCTTAATTACCTGCCTGCTGCCTGCCTGCTTAATTACCTGCCTGCTGCCTGCCTGCTTAATTACCTGCCTGCTGCCTGCTTAATTACCTGCCTGCTGCCTGCCTACCCCGCCTTCCTGCCTGACCTACCACCTCCTATCTTCCTTGACTGCTTAAAACTGTCTGTCAACCTACCTACCTTCCTACCTTCCTTACTATCTACCCACGCATCTACCAACACTGCTACTAACTTCCCTTCATGCGCTCTTCCTTACCTACCTACCTACCTACCTTAATGTCTCCCCTCTTACACCCTCCCACGCCCCCTCCTTTCCCAGTACCATCCCTACCTCCTCCTCCTCCTCCTCCTCCCCTACAGTAGTTTCCTCAACAGGCTTTCCTCACGCTCAGGTAAACACGGCCTAACCTTCACCCACGCGTCTACTCACCTAATTATCTACCTGCTTCCCTAACTACTCGGCGCCGCTACCTGTCCATCAACACGCCACCTTGCCTTCCCCTCCCCCCTCCCCCCCCCTTTTCCCTTTCACTCCCTACCTTACCTTATGTTTCCTCTCCTTCATGCTACCTGTCTTAATTAACTTTCACTTTCACTTCCCTTTTGCTTTCCTTACCCCCTTACCTTGCTTTACCTTACCTTACCTCACCTCTCTACCTATGTTAACTTTCCCTTTCCCCTCTTCCCTTTCGTTTCCTTGCCCCCTTACCTTGCTTTATCTTACCTTACCTTTCCTCTCTACCTATATTAACTTTCCCTTTCCCCTCTTCCCTTTCATTTCCTAACCCCCTTACCTTGCTTTATCTTACCTTACCTGTCCTCTCTACCTATGTTAACTTTCCCTTTCCCCTCTTCCCTTTCATTTCCTTACCTCCTTGCCTAACCTTACCTTTCCCTTCCCATATGTAACGTCTCTCAACTTTCCCTTTCTCTTATTTCCTTGCCTTTTTCTACTTTCCCTTCTTCCCTTTCCTTTCCCTTTCCTTCCCTTTACATATCTACTAATCTTTGCCTTTCCTCCTCCTCCCTCTCTTACCTTACCTTACTTTACCTTCCTTTTCCTTTCCTTTCTTTCTATCTGTCTTAACTTTCCTTTTATCTTCCCTTCTCCTCTCCTTTCGTTTCCTTAACTACTTTCTACTTTCCCTTTCTTCTAACTCCCTTTCCTTACCCACTTTCCGCTTCTCTCTCTCTCTCTCTCTCTCTCTCTCTCTCTCTCTCTCTCTCTCTCTCTCTCTCTCTCTCTCTCTCTCTCTCTCTCTCTCTCTCTCTCTCTCTCCCTTCCCTTCCTTTTGCGTACAACTATTAATCTTTACTTTCCCTCCCTCTCTCCCCCTCTCCTCCCCTCCCTTACCTTCCCTCCTTCTCTCCCCCTCTCCTCCCCTCCCCTCTCTCCCTCTCTCCTCCCCTCCCCTCCCTTACCTTCCCTCTCCCTCCAGATCTTTGTTATTGGTATTACATTTCCTCCCCCTCCTCCTCCCCTTCCTCCCTCTCCCCTACCGCTTTCTCCCCTTCCTCATTCCTTGCATGTCAATTGCCTCTCTTTCCCCTTCCCTACCTTTCTCCCTTCCCCCTCATTGACTAACATCTTTACTCCCATTTCCCTCCATTTCCCCCCTTCCTTTTACCTCTCCCCTTCCCTTACCCAGTCTCGCTTCTCTTACCTTTACCCCTCCCCTCCCCCTCCCCCTCCCTTTGTCCATATTTCCAGCATTTTCCTTTCTCCCTACTTTTTCCTCTCCCTTATATGCTGCTGTGATAGTCTCTCCCCTACTGCTACTACTACTACTACTACTACTACTGCTACTACTACTATTTCCTTTTTCCTCTCTCTCTCTCTCTCTCTCTCTCTCTCTCTCTCTCTCTCTCTCTCTCTCTCTCTCTCTCTCTCTCTCTGTCCTTGTATACAACTAATCTTCCTTTCATCTTCCCTCCCTCCCCTCCCCCCCCCTCCCCCCCCCCCCTCCCCCTGGTCCACCGTCTACCTGAGCATTTACCTGAACGCCCACCTGATGCATGTCCTCCCTTCGTGCTGTGGGTAAACTTGCCTTACATAATGATTGCTCCTTTGTCCTCCCTCGCTACTTCCTTCCCTCCCTTCTTCCTTATTTCCTTCCTTTACGTTTTTTATGTCGTATTTTATTTTACATTACTTGAATTGTCTTTTTGTTTATATTTTGCTATGTCGTACTGATATTTTTTGTCCTTATTCTGTCTCTGTTTGGACCTTTTATCCTTCCTTCCTTCCTTCCTTCCTTCCTTCCTTTCTGTTACCTTATTTTGTTTTATATCATCGATCTTCCTTTTTTCTCCTTCCTTCCTTCCTATTCCCTCTAATACCTTCCCTCTTTCCTTCCTTCCTTCTTTCATTTTTTGTTCCTTGTTGAACCTTCTCTGTCTCTTGTCTTCCCTTCCTTCCTTCCTTCCCTCTTTCCTCCTTTCCTTTATTTATTCTTATCTCGTTTCCAACTTTAATATCTTCCCCTGGTTTTACTTTTCCTCCTTCCTTCCTTCATCCCTTCCTGTATTGCAAAGAAACACTTCACCATACTCTCTCTCTCTCTCTCTCTCTCTCTCTCTCTCTCTCTCTCTCTCTCTCTCTCTCTCTCTCTCTCTCTCTCTCTCTCTCTCTCACCCATGTTCGTGAATCAACCTCCTAACAATATTACAAAATGATCACCTATTGCTACACCGCGGTAATTACCAAGCCTAATACCACCACCACCACCACCGCCACCACCACCACCTCCACCACCACCACCTCCACCACCACCACCTCGCCTCTCATACCCCATTAGCATAAAACCTGAAACGCGTTAGTCACCCCCGCTAACAAACTGGCCTAATTATATATACTTAAGTCCTTCCTGCCGGGGTGCGAGAGAGAGAGGGGGGAGAGAAGGAGGGGGAGGGACATGCAACACTCCAGAGAGAATTTTGAATGGAGTAAAGAAAACACTTGAAAAAAGAAAGGAGAGAGAGAGAGAGAGAGAGAGAGAGAATATCTAAAATTGCACTATGTAACGTAAAAAAAAAAGATTAAAAAAAAGAAATGTCTACCAAGTGTGTGTGTGTGTGTGTGTGTGTGTGTGTGTGTGTGTGTGTGTGTGTGTGTGTGTGTGTGTGTTCGCCTCACCGGAGTTTTCCCTGAGGAGGCAAATGTTTGTTGACAAGACACTGGCCAGACCTGACTGTGTGAAGGTTTGTGCGTGTGTGTTTATCCTCTCTCTCTCTCTCTCTCTCTCTCTCTCTCTCTCTCTCTCTCTCTCTCTCTCTCTCTCTCTCTCTCTCTCTCTCTCGCTCACATTTTTCGCTTCTCCCTCATTTCTCTTGCTTCTCAAAAATATCGCTCGGCCATCTCCTCCTCCTCCTCCTCCTCCTCCTCCTCCTCCTCCTTCTTCTTCTTCTCCTTCACTTCCTTTGTTCCTGCTTCCAACCCTCTTTCCTATCTTTTTCCAGTTTTTTTCTTCTTTTGCTTCCTCTCTTCCTTCCTTCCTTCCCTTCTTCCTTCCTTCCTTTCTCTCATGCATCATTGACTCCCACACATGCGCCTCAGGTCCTTACTCTCCCCTATCCTTCTTCCTTTCTTCTCTCCTTCTCTCCCTCCTTCACTTCTTCCTTTTCCATTCTTCTCTCCTCCTCTCTTTTCTCTTCCCCAGCACTTGAACGTTAAGTCACCAAACTTTTTTTTTTCGCTCCTTCCTTCATTCCTTGCTTTCTTTTTTTTTTTTTACTTTCTGAATACAAAAAAATAGCTTTGGGTATATTTTGCTTTTCCTTCGTGCTTCCTGTTCTTCCATTCATTAATTAACACAAAATATACTTCAACTGTCCTTTCCTTTCCCCAACTTACTGATTCATTCCTTCTATCTTTCATTTGTAAACACACGAATAACTTTAATTCTTATTTATTCCTATTCTATCCTTTCCTCTTTCATTTTGCTTCTTTTACACTCACAAAAATATTTCAACACCTATTTTTCAGTCTCCATTTCTTCCCTCCTTCCTTCCTTTCTTCTTTCCTTCCTTTTCTCCTTCTTCAATCAAAGGACAAAGAGACTTACAAATTCCCTCTTCCTTCCCCTACGTAACATCATTCCTTCCTTCCCTCCTTCCTTTCTTCCCTCCTTCTTTCCTTCCTTCCTTCCTTCCCTCCTTTCCTCCTTCCTTCCTTCTCTCCATCCCTCCCCCGTCCCTCCTTCCTTCCTTCCTTCTTTCCTTTTTACTTTCCTTCCTTCCTCTCTTCCATCCTTCCCTCCCTCCTTCTTTCCTTCCTTCCTTCCTTCCTTCCTTCCTTCTTTCCTTCCCTCCCTCCCTCCCTTCCTTCCTTCCTTCCTTCCTTCCTTCCCTCCCTCCCTCCTTCCTTCCCTCCCTCCTTCCTTCCTTCCTTCCTTCACCCTCAACCAACAGTAACGCCTCCACGCGCCTTCCATTATTCTCCTTTTCCACCAAACTTGTTCCACCGAATTCCACTTTTTTTAGAGAATGGAAAACGGGGCTGCCCAGGTGGAGATGGAGGTGCATGTGGGAGTGGGGAAGGAAGGGAGGAAGAGGGGAGGGAAGTGAGGGAGAGAGAGAGAAGAGTGACTGGAGAGAAAAAATAGAAGAAAGAGTGTTTTAGAGGAAAGAATACAAGTAAAACAAGAAGGAGGGAAAGACGAAAGAGACGAGAAGGAAAAAAAGAAGAAGGGAAGAAAAGAGGAAAGGGAGAATGGAAAAAAAGATGGAGAGAAGGAAGAAGATAACATAGAGAAGGAAAGGAGGGCAGGAAGGAAGATGGAAAAAGAAAGAAAGGAGAAAGGAAAAAACTGGGAAGGAGGGAAATGAGAGAGGGAAGGAAGGGAGGAAATAGGAAAACGAGAGGGGGAGGTTGAAAGAAAGAGAGGAAGGAGAGAGAGAGGAAGCAACAGCAGTAGTAGTAGTAGTAGTAGTAGTAGTGGTAGTAGTAATAGAAGTAGTAGTAGAAGTAGTTAGTAGTTGTAGTAGTAGTAGTAGTAGTAGTAGTAGGAGTAGCAGTAATAGTAGTAGTAGTAGTAGTAGTAGTAGTAGTAGTAGTAGTAATGTTTTCATAGTACACACTTTGATATCACTAACTTTATAAAATCACAAAAAGAACGAAAAATGTAGAAAATGAAGCTAAAAAGAAAGGAAAAAGACATGGATAGATAGATAAATAGATAGAAAAATAGATAAAAATATGTTAAATAGATAGATAGATAGATAGATAGATAGATAGATAGATAGAGAAGATAGAATGTGGGAAAAAAAACAACTGGAAGACTAGAGAGAGAGAGAGAGAGAGAGAGAGAGAGAGAGAGAGAGAGAAAGAGAGAAAGAAAGAGAGAAGGAAGGGAGGGAGGAGTAAGAGGAAGCGGCGGAAGAGGAACAGCAGTGAAGGGAAGTGTTAGGAAGAGTTGTGGGGGGGAAGGCGAGCAATGGAGAGAGAGAGAGAGAGAGTAATGTTTCAAAGAGGGGAAGGAGAAAGAAAAAAAACTAGAAAAGAAAAAAAAGAAATAAGAATAGAAAGGAAAAGTGAGAAAAAGGAGATAGGCAGAAATAATAATTAGAGAGAGAGGCTGTAATGTCTTTGTGTTAGCTAAGGCTGCTGTGTTTACCTCCGAGTGGGAAGACGAGGAGGAGGAGGAGGAGGAGGAGGAGGAGGAAACGGAGACAGTTAACATACAATAATGATTCTCCGGAAGGAAGAGACAAACAGAAAGGGGAGAGAGAGAGAGAGACTATGAACCGATAAAATTTTTACCCTCCAACATTAAGCCACGTCATCATTTTTCTCCCTCTTTTCCTCCCTCCCTTCCCTCCCTTTGCTATGCCTCATATTCAAGTTTCCCTCCCTTCCTTCCTCCCTTCTCTCCCTACTCCTCCCTGACTCCCATACCTCAAATTCTAGTATTCCTCTTCTCTCCCTTTCTCCCTTCCTCCCATCTCTCTTTCTCTCCCTTCCTCCATACGTCTTACCTCCCCCCTTATTAAAGTCCCTCCCTCTCTCCATCTCCTCTTTTCCTTGTTTCCCTTCTTTTCCTTTCTTCTTTTCTAACCCTTCTCTCTTCTTTCTCATTTCCCTTCGTTCCTTCCTCTCCTCCTTCCTTCTTTCCCATTCTTCCTTCCTTCTCCTTTCTCTAACTTTCCTCTCTTCCCTCCTCCATCTTTCTCACTTACCATTTCTTTCCCTAATTCCTTTTTCTTCTCTGCCTTCCCTCTCTCACTCCTCTGTTCCCTTCCTTCCTCTCCCTTCTCACCCTCATCCCCTTTCCTATTGCTTCCCTTCCGACAAACTCCGTCCCTCTCCTTCTCTCTCCCTTTCCTTCCCTCTTCGTCCCCTCTCCTATTTCCTTCATCCAGTTTCTTCTTCTCTCCCTCCCTTCCCGTCACGCTCCGTCTCTCTCCCTTCCCCTCCCTCCCTCCCATCCCATCTCGCCCCTTCACCACCCTCTGTCTCTCTCCTCCCTTCCCTTCCCTCCCGTCCCGTCTCGTCCCTTCAAACTTACTACAAGATATATATTTCTCGGGTAGCAAGTGGATCCCGAACCTGAAATATGCGACGCCTAACATTAATCTACACACCTTATACCTGTCCCTTCCCTCATCCTTCCTCCCTTCCTCTCGTCCTTCCTTGCACTGATTATTCTGTTTCTTCCTTCCTCTTGTTCTCATTGTTTCCTTGTTTCTTTCTCTCTCATGAAGGAGGAAAGGAAAAAAAAGGAGGCGAAGAAAAAAATGAATGAGAAATGGAAGGAAAGGAATGAAAAATAAGTAAAAAGAGCAAAAAAAATGGAAGAAGGGAAAGCAGAAAAGGAAAAGAAAGCATTGAGAGGGAAAAAAGGAAGGAATGGGACTAGGGAAAACAGGAAAAGGAGACAAAAAGAGAGAAATAGAAGGAAGGGAATGAAAAATTAAGTGGAAAAAGCAAAAAAAGGAAGAAGTGAACATAGAAAAAGGAAATAAATAATAGGAATGAAAAAATGAAGGAAGGAGACGAGAGGAAAGGAAAAAGAAGGAAGAGATGAGAAAAGGAATGTGGGAAGGGATGTAAGGAAAGGTAAAGAAGATTGAACGTTAAAAATCAGCAGGAAAACAGTAGGACGGGTAGAGAAAGGAAAGGAATTGAAGGAGGAGAGGAAAAGGAGGGAGAGATGGGAGGAGGGGACAGTGATGGGGAGGAAAAATGGGAACTTGAGTGTCTGTGAAAGTTAAGTTGCAATAAAAAGAAGTGGCAGAGAAAAGTTTAACGTGTGTGTGTGTGTGTGTGTGTGTGTGTGTGTGTGTGTGTGTGTGTGTGTAGCCATTCCTCCTCCCAACTTTCCATTTCTTTCCATTCACTTTCCTTTCTCTCTCTTCCTAACTTTTCCTTTCTTTTCCTATTCCTTCTCTTACCCGTTATTTTCCTTTCCGTTGCATATTTTTTTTCCCTATCTATGTTCTCAATTTTCCTTCTTCACTTCACTTTCCTTTTCCTTAATTCTCCTTTCTAAACTTTCCTCTTTCCTTTCCTTCCCCTTCTATTTCCTTTCCCTTCCCCTTCATTTCCCTTCGCTCTTTCAACCCAGACCACAAAAAAACGCGCACACGAAATGGACTCACAATCCCGAGCAGTCCTAAAACACACACACACACACACACACACACACACACACACACGAAATGACCACCACTTCTTTCTCCTTTACCACCTCCACCTCTCTCTCTCTCTCTCTCTCTCTCTCTCTCTCTCTCTCTCTCTCTCTCTCTCCGCGGTCGTCCTCTACCCAAGTCTTAGAAGTAAAGACTCTCTCTCTCTCTCTCTCTCTCTCTCTCTCTCTCTCTCTCTCTCTCTCAAGATGGGGACTAAGAGAATGCCAAGAGAAAGAGGAGAGACTTGAAGAACAGAGGAGGAGGAGGAGGAGGAGGAGGAGGAGGAGGAAGAGGAAGAGAAGGAGGAGGAAGAGGAGATGGAGAGACAAAGAGTGCCAGGAAGGTGTAGAAATGAAAAATGTGTGTGTGTGTGTGTGTGTGTGTGTGTGTGTGTGTGTGTGTGTGTGTGTGTGTGTGTGTGTGTGTAACTCTTTTTGTGGGTTTCCTTTTCTTTCTTGCCTAAAGTTGTGTGAAGTAGCGAAGAAAGGCGAGGATAAACACACACACACACACACACACAAGGAAATTCTGAGGGTGATTTTTTTCGACTGGGTTCTCCGAGACTCACTATTTTCCATTTCCTTTTTTTTTTCCTTTTCTTTTTTTTTTTTTTACTCTTTTCCGCGCTCAGAGTTGTCGGGAACGAGTTTGATGATCGTTGCGACACACACACACACACACACACACACACACACACACACAGACACAGACAGCGACACAAAGAGAAAAAGTGTAATTGGATGAAGTCTGCATGTCGTTTAAATGTTTTTGCGTAAAGATACAATACACGCTTTGAAATCGACACAAAGAGAGAGAGAGAGAGAGAGATTGAGATAGATAGGAACAGACGGATAGATGGACAGATAGACAGGCACAAAGTTTAAGCTATATTTCATTTTAACTTATTCAGTCTTTTATCTAAGCTAACACCTATTCCTTCTTCTTTAATAGATATCCGCACTGAAGGAGATAGATACTGATAGATGGTAGACAGTTAGACAAATAAGCGTAAAGTGCAATAAGTGTTCCTTTCTACCTAATATAATCTTTCACCTAACCTGTCACAGCTCTTCCTATCTCTTAATTACTTCCCTCCTTTCCCTCTCGTCCTCTTTCTCTCCCTCTCTCCCTCCCTCCCTCCACCTACCTTACCTGTCCTGCCTCACCACCATCATCCGTCTACCTTAAGCAGGCATCACCACCGCCACCATAAATCAACCTGTCCCTCTCTCCCTCCCCCTTCCCCTCACCACCCCGTAGACAGGTATACAGGTGTAGGGAGCCCTGGCCCACCTGTGTGTCCTCCGCCTTTCCATCACCATCAACGCTTTCACCGGCAAACGAAGTACAAATTCCATTCAAGTTACGAGCGCGTTTGTAGCGGCGCCGCGCTCCGCCTGACGTGAAACAAGTCGCAGAGTGTATATGTTGGGTGACTATTTTTTAGGGAGTTAAAAACATACACGGTCGCTTTCCTCCCATATGTCAGGGTTGATAACACGGGCTGGAGGATTCCGGGCCTCTCGGGGGCGGCACGCGCAATGCTCGGGGCGGGGGAGGAAATTGAACACTGATTCCGCGAGGGCTGACAGGCGAGTGTGTCCCTGGGGTGCCTGCCGCTGCTGGGGTGTCAGTGGCCGGAGCAGGGCACTCACCGCTCTCACCAGCCTCTCACTCACCCTCCAGCCTCCACTCGCTCGCCAGACTCAAGTGCGATAGTCATTTCAGCCGCTGTGAGGTGAAGGTTAGGTTTTTCAGCGCCGCCTCGCCCCTCACAGCCTCCCCGTGCTCGTGCCTGCCGCCCCCGAGATGAACTTTGCAGCGAATCACGGCTCCTCCCGCAAGGCGTTTACCCAAGAGTGTCAACATTGCCTGGACGCGGCACGCAAACATTCTCGGCGTCATGGGTTCACTCTTCCTGGCTTCCTTAACATCATTTCTCTGCCTCCAGCCTTCACAGCCCCGGCCGGCGGCGTGCGTGTGCCCCGGGCCCGTGTAACCGCCGGGGCCGCGTCGGGTCGCGTCACTCACTCGTCACACTGATGCTTCACGGCTGCCGCGCGCACTCCCTCCCCTCACTCAGTAGTCAAGAGCCACACTGAGCCTCCAGGCGGCCTCCGTTCGTCCCCTCACCCCGCCAGCACGTGGTGGGAGAACGTGTCGTACCCCGAGGGGACCTGTTCGCTAACTCGTGATCGAAACCCTTGCACGGTCGAAATTCAGCAGAAACATGACACTTTCTGCCCCCTAAAAACTACCTCTCTACAGTTTTTTCCTTTCCGATATAGCGAAAGAGAAAAATCCCTAATTAACGGCACGTTCAGGTGAAGGGAAGTTTGCCTCGCCGGTGGTTCTGCTACTTCCAGGCTGCGTTGTGCGCCAGGCAGCGGGCGGCGGTCTGGACGGGACGCACGCGCTGGACGGCACCGCGCGGGGGACGGCAGCCTCCGAGCCACCACTCGCCGCTGCCTTGCTCGTTCAGGTGGCCCCGCTCGTAAAGGGCCCGCGCGCCGCTGTCTGCCTACCAGATAACTTAATAGTATTGGAAGGGGGATATAGATTTTTTGTGCGCCTGAGGGAAAAAGGGAAAATGCAGCGACTGTCTTTGGGTAAAATATATTTGGCGGCGGGCAGAGAGGACGAAGTAGTACGCGGCGCTTGCAGTCTGTCTGTCGGGGAGGTTTTGTTGACCGAAGAGAGGAGGAAGGAAGGAAGGAAGGACTTGGACGCTTAACTGCAACACGAGAACACATTATCATCATCACCATCATCATCACCATCATTATTATCATGATCATTATTTAAATAGACAAGGGTTAAGCTAAAATCTATACATACTCAAAAGAACAGGTAAAAAGAATCTGGGTTTTAAATAAGGGATTAATATTATTATGTACTTGAGCTAAAAAAAAGCGCAAAAAAATAAAATGTACGCGAATAAATTGAATAAAAATCTGCTCTGACCTGAAGCAAGAAAAATCACATAAGCCATTTTTTTGTTGTTGTTTTTTATATCTAGTTTACGAAGACCGACAGAGTTTATTTGCATCTATTTATTCTTCACTTGTATTGGTTTATGTATATATGCATGTGACTGTGTGTGTGTGTGTGTGTGTGTGTGTGTGTGTGTGTGTGTGTGTGTTGGTAGTTGATAGGCGGCGTGGAAAAGGGGACGAAGAGGAGGAGGAGGAGGAGGAGGAAAAGGGGACGAAGAGGAGGAGGAGGAGGAGGAGGAGGAGGAAAAGGAAGTGAGAGGGGAGGAGGAGGAGGAAGAAGAAGGGAAGGAAGGGGAAGGGAAGGAGAATGAGGGGAAGGCGGAGGAGGAGGACGGGATGACGAAGACGAGGAGGACGAGCAGAAAGAGGAGGAGGAGGAGGAGGTGGAAGAAGAAGGGAAGGAAGAGGAAGGGAAGGAGAAGGAGGGGAAGGCGGAGGAGGAGGAGGGGATGATAAAGACGAGCAGAAAGAGGAGGAGGAGGAGGCGGAGGAAGAGGAAGGGAAGACCGTTGAGTAGCATTATCTTCCCTTCCCCTCTTCACCCTCGATGTCTATCCTCACCCTCTTCGTTATGGCCATGGTGGACGATAACTCCCATCATTGTTTCCCTTCCCTTTTCCTCTTTAATTCCTTCCTCGCATATATTATTATTTCTGCCTTCTTTTTCTCTTGTCTTTCTTTCCATTATTCTCTCTCTCTCTCTCTCTCTCTCTCTCTCTCTCTCTCTCTCTCTCTCTCTCTCTCTCTCTCTCTCTCTCTCTCTCTCTCTCTCTCTCTCTCTCTCTCTCTCTCTCTCTCTCTCTCTCTCTCTCTCTCTCTCTCTCTCTCTCTCTCTCTCTCTTAATACTGTCTGACTTTCCTTTCCTTATTTTTTCTTTCCTTCCTTCCTTCCTTCCTTCCTTCCTTTCTTCCTTTCTTCCTTTTCCTCTCTTGTTTCTTCCTTACATACATTCTTTTTTTTTCTCATCTTTATTTCCCTCATTCTTTTCCCTTCTCTCTCTTTCTGAATACTGTCCTTCGTTCCTCACTTTTATTTTTCCTTCCATTTTTTCCACTTTTCCTTCCTCCCTTCCTTTCCTACTTTATTTTCCTATATCCACCTAGGTAGGCTCTCTTTCCTCTCTTCCTTCTTTTTCCTCTCCCTGTTTTCCATTCCTCCCTTCTTCCTATTTTTCTTCTCCTCCTTCCTTCTTCTCCCTCCTTTCCCCTTCGCTCGCCATCCACTCTTACCTTCCTTCCTTTCCTTCAATAAGACTCTCCTCCTTTTCTTTCCTTCCTTCCTCTCATCTCTTATTTCTTAGCCAATAAAACCATGTAGTACTCCTCCTATTTCTCCTCCTCCTCTTCTTTCCTTCCTTCCTTACTCCTCCTCCTCCTCCTCCTCTCTCCTGTGTAACATCCTTCCAATACCACCACCGCCACCGCCGCCCCCGCCACTGCATTTAAATAAGCCATGAACAGCGGCGCTCGCCTCTCCTTGCCGCCCTCAAGTGGCTCTGTGTCGCGGCCCAGACCTCCTCTTGTGTCAGGCTCGGGTATCGGCGACTCGATAACACACACACACACACACACACACACACACACACATACACCACTCATTGTTTTCCTTCCCCCTTTTCCCATGTCCCTCTCCACCTTCTCTTCCTCCTCCTCCTCCTCCTCCACCTCTTCCTCCTCCTCCTCCTCCTCCTCCTCAAGTCCCCTCAAATCCATGTCTCCTTGTCTCCTCCCCTACCACACCCACGGTCCTTTCTGTCCTCCTATCCTATCTAATCCTATCTTATCCTATTATATCTTACTTCTCGTCTCCTGAATAGTTCCCTTGTCTTCAGTCACCTTCTAATTTTGTTCCCTTGCCTGTAAAATCACCCCCAGCTTAACATTGCACTCCCTTGCTCTTCAAAATAGTCTCAGTATTACCTATTGCCCTCTGTCTTTCCTCCTAATATCATGTTTTCCTGTTTTCCTCCCTTATATTATTTCACCTTCTAATTTTGTTCCCTTGCCTCTAACATCACCCCCAGCTTAACATTTCACTCCGTTGCTGTTAGAAATAGTCTCAGTATTGCCTATTGCCCTCTGTCTTTTCTCCTAATATCATGTCTTCCTGTTTTCCTCCCTTATATTATTTTTTTTCGTAGTTTTATTTAGTCTATCTTTCTATCGTCCTTTTTTATTTACAACAAAGGCGATAGCTCAAGGGCACAGAAAATAGGAAACAATAATAATAATAAAAGCCGGCTACTCACCGCTCCTAAAGTGCTCCCTACTGTTCCTATTCCTATTAATACCCTTCCTTACCAGCCTCTTGCCTATCTGCCTTGCCCACTTGTCCATTTTACCATTGCCTATTAGCCCCTTCTCCACTTCCCTCGTCCCGGGCGGAGTGGAAAATTTTGGGCGGCTTTTCCGATACCCTACGCCCCTGTCCACCCAGCAGTGAATGGGTACCAGGTATTAATCGGGGGTTGTGTCCCGTCTCCTGGGGTCTGTTCGCTTCTCCTATAATTCCTTCCCCTTCTGTCTCTCTCCGGCATATGACCACAGATGTTGCGCCGACTAAACGAAACTTTCCAACTTTCCCCTTCCCTCCTAACCTTGCTCTTTACCCATCCCATCATCATCATCATCATCTTGCCCCTTTCCAAGTATAACGCTATTGCCCTTTCATTCTCAAGTCTCGCCTTCAGTCTCCCTTCCCCCCTCTCTTCTGCCTCCCTTGCCCACACTCCCTCCTCCCCCTGCCCCTTAGTTTCGCTTCCCCCTTCCCTCCCTTTCATTGGCTACATCCCTTTCCCTCCACTCTCTCTTTCTTCCCCTTCCTCCTAAGTTTTGTTTCCCCCTCTCCTTCCCTCCTTGCCTACACTTCTTCCCCTCCCCTTCTATCTTCCCTTTCCCTTCAGTTTTGCCTCCCCCTCCCCTCCCTTCCCCTCTCCACTTCTGCCTTCACTGTCCTCCCCTTCCCTTCCTCTCCCTCTCCATCTCCCACTCTCCTACCTCTCCCCATTTGCCTACACTCCCTCCCCTCTCCTCCCCCTCCACCACTGTCCTCCCCATCCCTTCCTCTTCCCCCCCCCCCTTCTCTCCATCTGCCACTACTGCTCTCTTCGATTCTCTCCCTCCCTCTCTCTCTCTCCCCTTCTCTATTTTTCCTTTTATTTTTCTTCTGCATTGTTTTCGTTCCTTTATCGGCGCGGCCCTGAAGTCCTTTGCAGTACGTGAAGGGCCTTAAGAGTATTTAAATCGACTGGCGTGTTTTATTTTTGTTTTATTTTCCTGTTTTCTTTTTTCTGTTTTCTTTATTTCATTCATGTTCTCAAGGATCGTATGTAGAGTGACGTTGCTGAGAGAGAGAGAGAAGCCAGGTGGTGTATTGCTTTTGATGTTGTTGTTGTTGTTGTTGTTGTTGTTGTTGTTGCTACGTTCTTTGTCCTTGTTAGTGGAAACATTGGTATAATTTTTTTTATCCGCTTGTGTGTTGCGGTATTGTTGTTGTTGTTGTTGTTAATGATGTTGTTCTCCTCTCAGTGTACAGGTGTTGCAAGGTGTGTTGTGTGTGTTTCATTTGCCTTTGTGTTTTTTTTGTGGGAATGTGTTTTTTTCTCTTTCTGTGTGTGTGTTTGTTTTCTGATGAGGTTGTTTGTGCATCTGTGTCTTCCTGTCTGTTTGTTTGTCTGTCTGCCTCTCTCTTCTGTGTGTGTGTGTGTGTGTGTGTGTGTGTGTGTGTGTGTTGGGGGGATGGGGGGTGTTCGTAAATCTGTCTGCTACCATGTCTGTCTGTCTATCTGTCTGTTTGCTACTCTGTCTGTCTGTCTGTCTGTTAGTGTTTATCTGTCTTTTCCTCTGTTTATGTGTCCTTCGTCTCCTCTTACCTGTTTTCTTGTGTCTTTTTTTCCATCTACTTCTCTTCTTTTTCCTTTTTTCCTTCAACTTCCATTACCCTTCTATTTGCGTTTTCATTTATGTTTTTCTTCTCCCTTCCTTTCCTTTCCCTTTCCTTTACCCTCCTACTCCTTCTCTTCCTCCCCCTACTCATTCTTCTCCTTCCCCTCCTCCTCCGATACCTCCTCGTCCTCCTCGTCCTACACTACCTTCTCCTCCAACACCTCCTCCTCCTCCAACACCTCCTCCTCCTCCAACACCTCCTCCTCCTCTTCCTCCAACACCTCCTGTTCCTCTTCCTCCAACACCTCCTCATCCTCTTCCTCCAACACCTCCTCTTCCTCTTCCTCCAACACCTCCTCATCCTCTTCCTCCAACACCTCCTCTTTCTCTTTCTCCAACACCTCATCCTCTTCCTCCAACACCTCCTCCTCCTCCTCCTCTTTCTCCAACACCTCCTCTTCCTCTTCCTCCAACACCTCCTCTTCCTCCTAATCCTTCTTCCCCTCCTCCTCCTCCTCGTCCTTCTCCTCCTCCTCCTCCTCCTCCTCCTCTCCCATTCCCTTTTTTTTTCTTTTCTGTTCTGTAGTCACTAAATTTTCCTTTATTCCTCGTTTATTTTTTTTCCTCCCTCTATCGCGAGTTTCAGAATGCAGTTTACTTTACTTTACTTCCGGTCGGGGTTCACTGTTTCTTCCTTTAATGCTCCTTACTTTTTTTTCCTTACTTTTTTCTTACTTTTTGTCTTACTTTTTGTCTTACTTTATTATTTTTATCAGCGTTATCTTTTTTTTATTTTTTTTTATTTTTATTTTTTCATGGACATGTTTTGAAGCTCAATTATTTTTTGGTTCTCCCTCTGTCTCTCTCTCTCTCTCTCTCTCTCTCTCTCTCTCTCTCTCTCTCTCTCTCTCTCTCTCTCTCTCTCTCTCTCTCTCTCTCTCTCTCTCTCTCTCTCTCTCTCTCTCTCTCTCTCATTAGCATCTCCGTCACATACAAAGCTTTTTTTTTCTTTTTTTTTCCTTCCCTTCCTTTCCAGCCGCCATTGAGTTCTCTGTTTGTTGTTTTCTTTCTTGTTTTTTTTTCTTTTTTCTTTATTTTTTTGGCTGGGCGTAAAAAGCTAATTAGATACCTGCATGTTTTCTGTGTGTGTGTGTGTGTGTGTGTGTGTGTGTGTGTGTGTGTGTGTGTGTACAGGGGGAGGGTGTGATGCCCTTGTTTGGATGAGGTGATAATGCGCACACACACACACACACACACACACACACACACACACACACACACACACACACACACACACACACACACACACACACACACACAGAAGAAGAAGAGAAGAGAGAGAGAGAGAGGGGCAGGCAGGCATTAGTTTTTATATTTATCTCGATATATACCTTCACATCATTAGTGTTTGGATAATTGAGTTAATGTTGACAAAATTATTTACGCTTGTACTGAATAAAATGTTTCTCCATAATGTTAGTGAGACTATTTTAAAGGTTTCATTTGATATACTTACTTATTTGCTTAGTCTGTCTTTATTTGTGTGTGTGTGTGGGGGGGGGGGGTTCATGTGTGTGTGTGTGTGCGTGTGTGTGCGTGTGTGCGTGTGTAATAACGGGTCACCTGCCCTATAAAAACCTCAATCGGAGTTTTCTTCTTTCTTCTGCAAGGCTGATGGACGAACTTCGGGCAAACAACGCCTTAACAATGTCCTCTTTCGTTAACCAAGAGAGAGGGAGAGGGGGAGGGAGGAGGAGGGACAGGAAGGGGAAGGACAGGAAGGGAGGAGGTGGGAGAGAGAGAGAGAGAGAGGACAAAAGGAAAGGAAGAAAATAGAGAGAAAAGAAAGAAAGAAAGAAAGAAAGAAAGAAAGAAAGAAGGAAAATATGGAAGAAGGGAAGAGAGAGAGAGAGAGAGAGAGAGAGAGAATAGCAAAACCAATATCTTAACTCTCCTTTCAAGAACAAAATTTTCTCATTGGAAACAAACAAACAAACAAACTAAAAACAAACAAAAAGAAAAAAGAAAAACATCAGATCAGAGTCTCCCAGTTATTGGCTGTTAGATATTTCCTGAGAACCGATTTTTTTTTTACAATTCCTGCTGTATTTTTTTTTTATTTATTTCTTCAAGTCCATTTTCAGTGAGGCAAATGTTGGGAGGAAGTGATTTTGCTGGAAGGTGTTTGGGAGGGAGAGGGGAGAGAAAGAGAGAAGGAGAGAGGGGAGAGAGAGAGGGAAGGAGAGAAGAGAATGAGGGTAAGGAAGGAAAAATGAAAGAAATAAAGGAAAGGAGGGAAAGGGTAGAGCTTGCGTGTTGGGTTCAGGATGGGAGAGGGGAGAGAGAAGGAGAGAGGGGAGAAAGAGGGGAGGAGAGAGGCAAGTAAAGGGTAAGGAAGGAAAAGGGAAAGGAAAGAAGAGGAGGGGAAAGGGAAGGTTAAAGGGTAAGGTTTGCGTGGTGCCCTCAGGATGGGAAAAGGGAAAAGAGGGGAAGGAGAAGGGGAAGAGAAAAGGGTAAGGAAAGAAAAAGTGAAGAGGAAAGGAAGGAAGGTAAGGCGAGGAAGGCTTTTGCGTGTTACCCGCCGGCTGGGAAAGGGGAAAGGAGGGGAAGGAGAGAGGAGAAAGGGGGAAGTAAAGGGGAGAGTAAACGGCAAGGAACACAAAGATAAGGGAAGGAGTAGAAGGGGAAGGGAAGGGAAGGAAGTCTTTTACGTGGAAGAGGAGAGGAAGAGGGGAAAGTGGAAAAGGGAGGAAGGTAAGGAAAAGAAAGGATTGATGGGGGAAGGGAAAGAAAGGGAAGGGAAGGGAAGGAAGTCTTTAACGTGGAAGAGGAGAGGAAGAAGGGAAAGTGAAAACGGAAGGAAGGTAAGGAAAAGAAGTGAAGGGAAAGGGAAGGGAAAGGAAGGGAAGGAATACTTTTTTGGGGGAAGAAGGAAGGAAGTAGGAAAAGGGAAAAAGGAAGGAAAATGAAAAGGAAGAAATGCAGAGGAAAGGGAATGTGAGGTGGGAGAGCGGGGAGAGGAAAAGGTGAGTGGGAAGGGAGTGGAAAGGGAGAGAGAAAGAGGAAAGGGCGGATGTAGCCTCTCCCTTGTTCTCTTAAGACTAGTTTCGGCCTACGTTCTCTCTCTCTCTCTCTCTCTCTCTCTCTCTCTCTCTCTCTCTCTCTCTCTCTCTCTCTCTCTCTCTCTCTCTCTCTCTCTCTCTCTCTCTCTCTCTCTCTCTCTCTCTCCGTGTTAATTTCCAGTTTCCGTGTTTTACCTCCTCCCTCTCTCCTCCCTCCCTCCTTCCTCCTCCTTCTCTCCCTTCCTCCCTCCCTCCCTCCCTCAACTCCTCCACTCTTCCATCTACCTCATCGGTTTCGTCCTTCCTTCCTCCCTTTCATTCCTCCTCCTCCTCCTCCTCCTCCTCCTCTTGTTTTCCTTTCAAAGTCCTCTTCAAATATTTCCTCTCCTGCTTTCCTGGTTTGGGCTCCTCTTTCATTTTTCCTCCTCTTTCCTCTCTGCCTCCTTTAAGTCCCCTCAGCCCCCTTCTACAGCCCCATCTTCTCACTCAGTCCCCTTCAGTATTAAGTGCCTTTTTAGTCCCCTCTCAGTCTTACTCAGAATCAGACCCCTCTTACTCTCCCCTCTCATTCCAATGTTTAGCCCCTCGTAGTCCTCTTCTAGTCCCCAAGCTGTTGCACTCTCACTTAAAGCCCCTTCAGTCCACTATCATTCCCCTTTCTAGCCCCAATCAGTCCCCTGTCTAGTCCCAATAAGTCCCCTTTCTAGCCCCATCAGCCTCCTCTGTAGTCCCCTTCAGTCCCCTTCGCCAAGGCACACCAAGCTTTGTTTCGTTTGACTAAAGGGAGTCAGGAAAGTTTCACTGTGCGTCAACTCTCTCTCTCTCTCTCTCTCTCTCTCTCTCTCTCTCTCTCTCTCTCTCTCTCTCGCGTCGGCCGGCTCGTTCTCTCGTTCTCGCTCTCGTGTGTTTGTGTGTGCGCGGCGCCGAGTACTTTCCATCAACATTCTCTCGCCCTTTTTCGCCTTGCCGCCGCTCCTTTTGAAGTCTTGGTGAAGCCCAGGAGTTTTTTCTCTTCTCTCCCTCACGCCCAATCGGTGGTGTATTGTGGAAGTGTTTAAATATCCCTCCCTGCCTCTCCCTCTCTCCCTCTCTTCTCTTTGCCTCTACCTCCCTGCCGTCCGTCCTTCCTTTCCTGCCTCCCTTTCTCTCTCTCCTTCCTCTCCATTCTTCTCTTCCCTACCACTCCCTTCCTTACTGGACACTCCTCTCCCCCATCTCCTTCCTTTTCTCTTCTCTTTCCTCTCTCCTCCTCACCTCCCCTTCCTCTCTTTCGTTCTCCCTCTCCTTTTTCCCTTCCTCCTCTCCTTCCTTCTTCTTTCCTCTTTTCCCTCCCCTTCTCTTTTCCTTCCTATCTATTCTCATCTCCCTTCCATTCTTCCATTTCTCCTCCTCCATCTTCCTATCTTTTTCCTTTCCCTCCCATCCTTTCCTTCCCTTTTGCCCCATCCTCTCCATTATCTTTCTATTCCTCTGTCTTTCTCTCCTCTACTCATCCTCCTACTCATCGTTAACCACTTTCCCTTCTATCCTTACCTCCTCCTTCATCACCCTTTCTCCTAATCGTTTCACCTCCCTGTCTCCTATCCCTCCTTCCCCCTTCCTCTCTATCCACCCTTCTCACCCTCATTCTCTCCCTCCCTCCCGGCAATCTCTACCCATCCCTCCCTCCCTCCCCTCCCCTTCCTCTCACCCTCCCTCCCACCCTCCCTTCCCCTCCCCTCTCTCGTCATTCCCCTTTCCCTTCCCCTCCTTCCTCCCTCCCTTGATGAGTATGGATAATGAGATTTTGGCTTTGTTATGTGATGCTCTGTGGATGCTGTGTATGAGAGAGAGAGAGAGAGAGAGAGAGAGACCGCCCTGACATGCGATTCCCTCCCCCTTCCCTTCCTTCCCCTTCCCTTCCCTTCCCTGTTCTTTTTCTTCTTTGATGCAACAGAACGAAAAAGACTGGACGAGGAACAAAACATCAGCCCGCAGAACACACACACACACACACACACACACGCACACGCACATGCACACGAAACCAAGCAAGACCCAAAAAAGACCGACAAATGAAAACGAAAAGAAAGAAAAGCTTCACACACACACACACACACACACACACACACACACACACACACACACACACACACACACACACACACACACACACACACACACCCCAGTACTACATGTTGTCTCCTCTCTGCATGTGTATAAATTTTTCCACAACGATTTTTATTTATTTTTCCACTGCATTTTCTTTTCTTCTTTTCACGTAGTATTTTCTTCCCTCGTTTTCGCTTCGACAAATATATAAATTTTCTTGACCATTGTTCATATTTTCTTTTCCCAGGAGAGATTTTTCCCTAAGATTTTTTCGTGTCATCATTCCCTCGTTTTATTTTATGCGCTGTCATTTTTTTCTTCCTGTTAAGACATTATTTTCCTTAGGGTAGATTTTTTACCCCTTCAGTCCCTCATATTTACAGATTATTTCCTTGCATCCAGTCGTGAGTCAAGCCTTTTTTTCGTTTTTTATATGTATGTTTTTTTTTTCGCTTCAAGATCCTCCATTTCCTGTGAGTTCGTTCTGTTTCTCCTCTCTTTCTCTCCTTTCCGCCTTTCCACCTTCGTTTTCCCTCCTTCGTCTCTTTCCTCATCCTCTTGCTCTCCTTCCTCAACTCTCCTCTCGTCCATCGTTTCACTACTCTCCCTCATCTTTTGTTTACCTTATCTTCCTGCATTTCGCTTTTCCTCCCTCCTTATTCCTTCCTAAATCCATTTTCTCATCCCCACTTTCCTTCCTTGTTTTCTTGTCCTTCGTTTCTCCCTTCTCACTCACCCTTTTCCTTTCCCTTTTCCCCTTCCTCCTTTTTCCCTGATTCTTCATCCTCTTTTCTCTCATTTCTTTCCTCTCTCACTTTCCCTTGCCTCGTTTTCGTGTTTCCTTCTCTTCCTTTATCCCTTTTTCCTTCTTCCCTCTCTCACCTTACCCTCGCGCTGTCTCTCCCTCACTCCTCTCTCCTGTTCCATTCTTCACTCTTTCCCAGTCCCCTTCTCTCCTCTCCCTCACTCTTTCCCTGCGTCCCTGTCTCTCCTCTCCCTCACTTTTTCCCTGCATCCTTCTCTCCTCTCCCTCACTCTTTCCCTGCGTCCCTGTCTCCCCTTCCTCACTTTTCCCCTGTTCCTTCTCTCCTCTCCCTCACTCTCTCCTGTTCCCTGTTCCCTTCCTTCCTCGTCCGCTCGTCGTCTCTCCGCGGGAATATCTGAGGGTCATCTTTAGCCTCTCCCGACCCCTTCAGCCCGGGGCATCCAAGGACAGCTTGCTTGCTTCCAGAGACTCTTGTGAGGGTAAAGTTGTGCTGCTCAACTCCTCTACCGCTCTTCTCTCCTCTGTTTTCTCCTCTTATCTCTTGTGTTTCTCTTCTTTTTTTCCCTTTTTTCTCTTCTTTTCGCTTTTTTTCTCTTTCTCTTCTTTTTCTGTTCCATTTTTTCTCTTCTTTTTCTGCTCAACTTTCTCTTCTTTTTCTCTTCTTTTTCTGTTCTATTTTCTCTTCTCTTTTTCTGTCCTTTTTCTCTTCTATTTTCTTTTCCTTTTCTCTTCTTTTTCTCTTTTTCTCTTCTATTTTCTCATCTTTTTTCTCTTCTATTGTTTTCTCTTTTCTCTTCTCATCTGTTTTTTTCTCTTTCTCTTGTATTTTTTTCTTCTGCTCTCATTTTCTTTCTCTTTTAGTTTTATGTCATCCTTTCTTTTCTTATTCCTCTTCTTTTCTTTTCTCATATCTTTTCTTTTCTCTTCTCTTTTACTTTTAATTTTGTCCTCTTATTTTCTCTTTTCTCCTCTTTTTCTCTTGTCTTATTTCCTCTTGTTATCTCCGTTTCTCTTGTTTTCTCTTTTCTTTTCTCTTCTCTTATTATCTTTTATTTTCTCTTCCATTTTTTATCTTTATTCTATTTTCTTATTTTCTCTTAATATCTCTTATTTTATCTATTATCTTCTTTTACCTTTTTTTTCTCTCTGGTCTTCCCTCTTCTCTCTTATCTTTCCTCTTTAATCTCCTCGCCTCTTTCCTCAACAGTATACTTTACCTCATTACCTGAAGACAATTAATTAAACTCCGTAATCTTGTTTTCTTCTTCTTCAGGTGACGGTCTTGCCTTTTCAGGAGCACACCTGTTGAGTACTGTTTACCTGGTTCTTTATTTACACCGCCACCTGTCATTCATTTGTTTGCTTCTCTTTTGTTATTGTGTTTACCTGCTTACCTGTTTACGTGTTTACCTGTAGATTATTCACTAGAGTGACTAGACTCTACCTGTGTTTCTTTCTTCAGGTGAGAGCTATGGTTACCTTTTAAGCACACCTGTTGACTGCCTTGGCCCTACTTTCCTCCTTTTAGGCCATTTATTATCCTCTTACCTGCCCCCTTTTACCTGTAGATTATTACTAAGACTCTACCTGTTTTTTCAGCAGGTGAGGGCTATGGTTACCTCTTAAGCACACCTGTTGACTGCCTAGGCCCTAATTTCCTCCTTTTAGATAATTGTTCATCCCCTTACCTGCCCTCTTTTACCTGTAGATTATTGCTAAGACCCTACCTGTGTTTTTTCATTAGGTGAGGGCTACAACTTCCTCTTATGAACACCTAATGATTACCTCAACCCTGTTTTCTTTTCTCTCTTTTCAGACTATTTATCACCCCTTTACCTATTTCCCTTTATTATAGTGTTAACCATTTCTCTTCTTTTCTTTTCTCTCACTTTTCTTATTTTTTCCTCTTTTTTTTCCTGAAGCCGCTTTAAGATCTCCAGCTTCAGTTAATAAGGTTCGAGGCTCCTGGAACTCTCTCTCAGTATTGTATGATTCCAAGAGCTATGTAATTCTACCTTTAAAGCTAAACTCGCCTCTCGTAGAACCTGAGAGCCTCATCTTTAAGCAGGTGTGGGTTGTGCGGTCTCGGCTTGAAGTATCTATAGGCTGGTCAGACTTCTCGGGTATTCATAGGGAGTTTGGATTCTCTGTTAAACCCTCTATGGGACCCGATGCTTCTTCAGTCATTTATATAGGGGGTTTAGCTGAACTATTAAAGAATCTGTTGGCCGTTCAGCTTCTTCAGTCATTCATTGGGTGTTTGACTTCTCTCTTAACCCGTTAGCTGTGGGGATCATGTTTCTAAGCGAGAAAAACAAGGAAAAATTATCACTCACGCAAACCATTTCTGTGATCAGTTTAAGCATCATCTATTTTGGGGGGGTTTATATTATGGCAAAAATTTGGCCCGTCGGACTCGCTGGTGCACGGTAAAGCCACAAATTTGGCCCGTCGCTGCTACCGGGTTAAACCTTCTCTGCGACTCAATGGTTCTTAAGTCATATATAGAGGGCGTTTAGCTGAATTATGAACCATTTGAAGACTTTTGTACAACTTCAATCATTCATAGGATGTTTAGCTTCCCTCGTGAATCATCTGTAGGCATTTTACCTCAATATTTTACCATCTGTAGATATTCAGTTTCATTTTGACCATCTGTAGCCCCTTTAGCTCAATACTCTACCACCTGTAGGCCTTTCAACTTCACTCTCCCATCTGTAGGTCTTTTAGCCCCACTCCGGTGCGAACGACAACCTGCAAGTCTTTAAAACCCACTTTGGGAGGAAGGAAAAACTCGAGGGCCTTCCTTCCCCCTTAACCCGCTCCTCCTCCCTCGTGGGTCAGCTGGAAGTCTTTAACGGCCCCCGCCCCCCAGTGACCGCCCCCCCCCCCTGTGACCACTGCCCCCCTCCCTCCCGTGTCCCTGGCCGGCCCCGTGGCTTCATTTCAGCCCCGGGGAACCTTCCAGCCTCTCCCTGATGCCGTAAATCCACCGAGGAAACGCTCACTCTAGACCACCTGACCTCACCTGAACGGTACTCTTCTCCTCCTCCTCTCTGACCCTCGCTCGCTTTTTGACCCTCTTCCTATCTCTCTTTCTCTCTCTCTCTGACTGACCCTCTTCTCTTCCTCTTCCCTCTTTCTCTCTCTCTGACCCTCTTCCATTCTCTCCTCCTCCCTCTTTCTCTTTGATCATCTCCCTCTTTCTGACCCTCTTCCTCCTCTTGAACGTCTTCCTCTTCCTCCCTAATCTTCCTCCTCTTTTCTTCTCTTCCCCCTCTCTTTATCTCTTTCTCTGACCCTTTCCTTCTCCTCCTGAGCCTCTCCCTCTCTATCCTTCCTACTCTCTCTCTCTCTCTCTCTCTCTCTCTCTCTCTCTCTCTCTCTCTCTCTCTCTCTCTCTCTCTCTCTCTCTCTCTCTCTCTCTCTCTCTCTCTCTCTCTCTCTCTCTCTCTCTCTCTCTCTCTCTCTCTTCCTTTTTTTCTCCTTATCTATCTCCTTTCTCTTCCTCTCTCTCTCCCTCCCTCACTCACTCACTCACTCCCACATGAAGCTTCAACTGGAGAACATCGAAGAGGACTTTTTTTTTCGGGGGGGATTCACTGACCTGCCTCTCCTCTCTCTACCTTTCTCCATCTCTCCATCTCACTCCCTCCCTCTCCCCCACTCTCCCTGGGAACCTTAATCGTAGAGTACCGAGAAAGATGGTCACTTTGGACTCACTGACCTGACTTACCTCTCCCTCTCCCTCTCCCTCTCCCTCTCTCCCTGCACTCACTTACTCTCCCCGAAAACCTTAACCGAAGAAAATTGAAGAATATGCTTGCTTTAGACTCCCTGACCTTCCTCTCTCTTTCTCTCTCTCTCCCTTCGCCTCCTTCCTCCCTCTCTTCCCCTCCCCCTTTCTGAACCCCCGCCCCAGTGACCTCTCCCTCTCCCTCTCCCTCTTGAACCCCCCCTCTGACCCCTCTCTCCCTCTTGAGCCCCTCCCTTTACCCCCCCTCTCCCTTTCTGAACACCTCTCCCTCTCTGCCCCCTTTTTACCCCCTCTCCCTATTTCAGCCCCTCCCTCTCTCCCTCCTTCCTTCCCTCACTCCATCCTGACCCTCCCTCGCTCTCGCCCAAGAGGAGCCAAAGAAGACTCATTCCAGGTGAAACACGAAGCCCCGGGGTCGCCAGGTAGAAAGAGTACACCTGGTGAGGCCTAGGTGGGGCGGGGCGCGGCTGCCTCTCTTTCCTTACCTGTCCAATCAACTCGTAGCGGCGGCCCCCACACACCTGGGAGTGTGTAGCCACCTTGCAAGACTACCTCACCTGCTTACAGATACACCTGCTTGTTCATCTCTCCGCTCACTTACCTTACCTGTCCAATCAACCAGGCTTGGGGCCAAGCACATGTACTCGTAATTGTACTCGTACATAAGAGCACAGTAGCATATACTTGTACTGGTACTCGTACTCGAGGCCAAGTTTATGAGTACTTGTATTTGTACTCGGACTCCAAATGCTTGACAATTTTCAGAGTTCTTTTGAGTACATTCGAGTAAAATAACAAATGCAAACGTGTGGCTGGAGTGGTGTTTGACGACCTGCGTGGGTGGAGGTGAGGTCAGAATAAGGGATTAACAAAGGTTTGTCCTAGGCTCGGGTCCTGGGCAGGCCAGGTGGCCTGGGCCCTGAGGTGAGGTGACACTGCTGTCATGTGAGGTGACTCAGGGCAAAGAGGGCTTGGTAGTTTGCCACATGTCAGTAGCAGGTTAACTCAGTAAAAAATACTTTTACTCGGATTCGAGTACAATACAAAAGTACTCGTATGTGGACTCGATTTCAGCAATTAAACTGAGTGATTGTACTTGTACGTGAAATCGTGATATCATAATGTAAACGTATTTGGACTCGAGTGCAAAAAATGTACTTGAACCCAAACCTGCCATCAACAAGTAGCGGCGGCCTCCACACACCTCAGACTGTGTGGCCGCCCCGCGGAGAGACCACCGCCTGATTCTTCAAACGTCGCATTAGTCCGCGTCAACACTAATGCGGCTGATTTGTCTTTTGTGACCCGTTTTTGAAGGCGTGGTTAGTTGGTTGTGTTGAGTTTTATATTTTTATCATTTTAAGATTGAGTTTGTGATATGTTGACTTAACTCACTGAAAATCCAAAACTTCTGCCTAACCCTGTCCCTGAAATTCCCTTACCCTCCCTCCCTTCCTCTCCTCCTCTAGCAACGCCTCCCCCATACCCGCTTCAGGGCCCCCCGTCAGCCAGTAGTTAGTCGTCACAATAACAGAGTGGCATATTAAAAGCCAAACTAACCACATAACTTAAGCAATTCTGATATGACGTTTAAAAGTAAATACTAATACGACGCTTATTAAAAGATCTAGCGTACCTTACCTGCTTACATATACACCTGCTAATTAATCTGTTCATATACCTTTCCATACACACATGACTATACCCCTGTTAATACATATGCCTCTACATCTTATACAGAGTCCACCTCCCCTGCCTATGCCTTCCTATACACCTGCTTACATACCTGTCAATACACCCGAATCCACATACACCTGTGCATGGGTTAAAGGTGAGTTCTGAGGGTGCACAGTTGAAGGTGGGGAAGGTATTGGAGAGGTGGAAGAGGAGGAGGATGGAGGAATGGAAGAGGAGGGGAGTAGAGGGGAGGAGTAAAGAGGGGCAGGGGGAAGGGATAAGAACGGGAAAGGGGAAGAGTAAGAGGAGACGGAAAAGGAGAAATGGTTAAAAGGGAGATAAGAAGGAAAGAAAGGAGGACGAAGGAGAATAAGAGGAGAAAAGATGAAGTTAAAAAATGATGAAGAAGGAGGAGGAGGAAGACAAAAGGAGGAGGAAAATGAGCAAGGGAATCAGAAAAAAGAAGAAGAGGAAGAATTAAAGAGAGCAAGAAGAAGAAATGGAGAGAAATGGAGAGATAGGAGGAGAGGATGCAGGGAATAAAGGGGAAAGGAGGGAAGGAAAGAGGAGGGGGAGGAGGAGGAGGAGGAGGAGGCTGTAGGCAAAGTATAGGCAGGCTTTGGGTGAGGCGTAAAGGGGAGAGAGAGCTAGTGAAAGAGGAAAAGAGAGAGAGAGAGAGAGAATAGAAGGGAGAGAGAGAGAGAGAGGGAGAGAACAGAAGGGAGGGAAGGAAGGCCGAAAGCTAATCGTCGGAGTAATTTGATGAAGTTTGAAGGTTGGCCACTAAAGTAAATTAAAGTTTGCCGCGGTAGTTCATAGTTCAGGGTTGTGTTATCGAAGTTCTTGCCGCCGCCACCATCAACAACAACAACAACAGCACCACCACCGCCACCACCGGCACCGCTTCTCTCTTTGCTGGTTCTGCTAAAAAAAGGGATATTTGTAGTACTTTCTCTCTCTCTCATAAAATCGCTCCTGTTCTTGTACTGTAATAATGCTTTGGGCTGTGTTCAATCACGTCATTTCGTCTTTAATTGGTGCTCTGTTTTTGTGATGTAAAGAGAACGTGTAGGATGCTGGATTGTTATTGTTTATCATTATTATTATTATCTCATATCTGTGTGTGTGTGTGTGTGTGTGTGTGTGTGTGGAAAGCAAGTGAAGTGTCGCATCTCCTCTTATTATTTACGATCTTCTCTTCTCGGCGTCGCATCGGAAGCAGCACTCACTCACTCTCAGCGCGCTAACAGGACGCCGGGGACCCGTGTCTGTCGGCCGCCCGTGCGCTCTCTGCCTCCCTGCTTCCTTGCTCGCTCGCTTGCTTGCTTGCTTAAAGGGGGATCAGCAGCTTCTCTTAGGCCTGAGGTGGCGGGTTGGGGAGGACGGGGTTGAGAGGTGGTGGGGTGAGTGAAAGAGAGGGTTTGATTCGTGTTCCTGTCCTGTTTTGTTCCGTCTTTTCCTGTCCTTTCCTGTCTCTTCATGTACTGGTCTGTCCTTCCTCCTCCTCTTCCTCCGTCTTCTCTTTCTCCTTCTTTAAGTTACTCCGCCTTCATAACCTTCAGAAAGTAGTCCGACCAACTTCAAAACCTTATGTGCGTAATGCTTTCTTCCTCCTCTTCCTCCTCCTCCTCCTCCTCCTCCTCCTCCGTTTTCTTATGATTCTCGTCTTTCTTCTCCTTTTCAAGTTCGTTTGCTCGGTACTTCTTAAGCTTGAAAAAAGTGTGTTCATGCCGACTTCAAAAGCAGTATATTAACGCCTCTTTCATAATTCTACTTCTCCGTTTTCTTCTTCCTTCCTTCCTTCATTGTCGTCCTCCTCCTCCTCCTTCTCCTTCTCGGTCCACATTCCTTCCTCCTGCAACTCCAGTACCACCTCCTGATCCTCCTCCTCTCAGATTTCTACACTTCCTCTCTCCCTCTTCCTCTTTAAACTCTCCTCCTGCTCCTCCTCTTAGATTTCCTTACACTCTTCCTCTTTACCCTCCTCCTGTTCCTATATATACTCTCAGATTCCCTTACTCTCTCCTCCTCTTTACCCTGCTCCTCTTAGACTCACTCTCTCTTTCTCTTCCCTCTCCTCCTACCGCTGCACCTCCCCCTTTAGTATCCCCGTCAGCCAGCCAGTAGTCAGTCGTCACAGTAACAGAGTGGCAGCATCGCCGGGGCTGACGAGACACGCTGGCCCTGTATCAGCTAATTGCCTCCGTGTTCCTGACAGTCGGCGTGGCGCGGTGGTAGCCAGGTCGCGCCTCTCTGCCCCTCACTCACTGGCTTGGGTCTGTCCACTTTACTTGCCCCGGTTCCCCCCTCCTCTATGCTGTATGGTCTATATGGAAGGTCAGGGTCGTTGTCGTATGTTTCTTGAAGGTATAATGTTGATATGTGTTGTTAGTCGCTTCCACCCTCTTATATTAGGTATTTATCAAGGTCTATGAGATTAATTGGGTTCTGATGAGTGTTTATTTTCACGTTCATGGTATAGAGGTTTTGTTTGTCAGACTATTATCACTACCTCGGTCATGAAGCTACCCGTGCATATGCCCACAAGTCCGACGATGAAAGTCTTGTCTAATGTGTGGTAAGTGTGTGTGGAGCAGTAAGTAGCGGGCTTTTTTTTTTTTTTTTTCATTATTGTTTTCTTTTTTTACGCCCTTGAACTGTCTCCTTTGCTGGAAAAAAAACAACAACAACAACAACTTGGCCGTCGAATTTCTCAAGCATATGGACCTTAAAAGCACTGGTTAACCTTTCCTTCGTCGCTGTCAGTCACTCTTGTCGCCTAAGCCCCGCCCCTTTTTTCCTTGGCTTTGTCGCTGATTGGCAGATAATACTGTAGAGGAGAAAATCTAAGCCATAATTTCTTGTTGATGTTAGACGATGATGAGCAACCTACCCTAACTTAACCTACCCTAACATGACCTAACCTAACATATCCCAACCTACCCTGCCCAACCCCAGCCTAGCCTAACCTGACCAAACCAAACCTAACTTACCCTAACCCAACCTACCTAACCTAAAATACCCAACCTGCCCTGCCCTACCCTAGCCTAGCCTAACCTGACCAAACCAAACCTAACCTACCCTAACCTGACCTAACCTAACATACCAGAACCTACCCTGCCCTACCCTAGCCTAGCCTAACCTGACCAAACCAAACCTAACTTACCCTAACCCAACCTACCTAACCTAAAATACCCCAACCTACCCTAACCTGACCTAACCTAGCCTAACCTGACCAAACCAAACCTAACTTACCCTAACCAAACCTACCTAACCTAACATACCCCAACCTACCCTGCCCTACCCTAGCCTAACCTAACCTGACCAAACCAAATCTAACTTACCCTAACCAAACCTACCTAACCTAACTTGTCTACCTACACTGACTGGCTTGGGTTGAGGGTCGCTACTTCATCCTAGACTCACCCATGTAGCTACTCCGTGTTGTGGGGCGGGTCGGCAGCGGGCCAGCGACGCCAGCCAGCTAGCGAGTCAGCCAGCCTGCTACACCCTCCCCGGCGCGCATAACACAGCGAAACAAGGGATAACAGCGCGTAGACCAGAGACCAATGCTAAGCTTTGAGGAGTGGGGCGTGTGTGTGTGAGGGTTGTTTTTTGGTGACCACTGTGTTTGTATGTTTGTACGGGGGAGGTGGGGGATGGGAGGGGCAAGGAAAGGAGGTCTGAATGTAATTATGTTAGTGGTTGTAGGGGTGGAGAAAGTAGTGGTGGTGGTGGTGGTGGTGGTAGTGATGGAGGGAGGTGGATAGTGTGGTGTATGAAAGAAAGAAAGAGGGAAGAGGAGGAGAATATGTATGGAAGGAATAGAGAGGAAAGGAGGGAAAGAAAGAAAGGAGGAGGAAGGGGAAAAAACAGAGAAGAGAAAAAGAGAAAAGGAATGAGAGGAGAAAAAGGAGAAGGGAATAGGGTGTACGAGAGAGAGGAAATAATAGAGGAGGGAAACAGAGGAGGAGGAGGAGGAGGAAAACTGAGTATGATGTATGAGAAAGGGGAAAGGGAAAAGAAAGAGAAGAGATGGGTGTTGGTGCTGGTAGTGATGTTAGGAGTGGCGGTGATGGTGGTGGTAGTGGTGGTGGTAGTGATGTAGGGAGTGGAAGTGGTGGCGGTGGTGATGGTGGCGGTGATGGTGGTGGTGGTGGTGGCGTGGTGGTGGTCCAAGCGATGCGTCCCGCCAAGCTAAGCGTATTGGCTCCCTAACTTGCCTTACAACGATGATTTTCCGGCTCGCTGATCCGTTCATGCGTGGCGACAGTTGGCGGCGGTGGCGGTGGCGGTGGAGGAGGGGGATCATTCTGCCCCTGCCTCCTACTCCCTTTCCGTTCCTTCCTCTCCCATTGCCTCTCTCTCATTCTCTCTCTCTCTCTCTCTCTCTCTCTCTCTCTCTCTCTCTCTCTCTCTCTCTCTCTCTCTCTCTCTCTCTCTCTCTCTCTCTCTCTCTCTCTCTCTCTCGAGCAGTATTTTTTTCCCCTTCCATCTTTTCCTCTCTGTCGTACATTCTTTCCTCTCCTTGCCCTACATTTTTCCTTCTCCCTCCAGCATCCTCTCTCCCCCACTCTCTCTCTCTCTCTCTCTCTCTCTCTCTCTCTCTCTCTCTCTCTCTCTCTCTCTCTCTCTCTCTCTCTCTCTCTCCCTTTCCTCCCCCTCCCCATCATATTACCCCTCACCCTTTCCCCTCTTCCCCCTTACAATCTCCCTCCCCTTTCCCCTTTCACCTCCTCGCAGTCCCCCCCCTCCTCCCCACGTCCCTTCAACACCCCCCGTCCTCCCTTACCCCCCAGTTCCCCCCCCTTGTGGTGTTGGAGATCAATGCCATTCGCTCACAGGACAGTACCCCCCTCACCCCCCCCCAGCCTGGTCATTTGCATCCTCGGCCATCGTTTGTCCGGCGCGGCAGTGATTGGCTCTTAGCGGAGCGGCCACTCAGTGTTTGTGTTTAGCCATATTTTGGGTGTGTGGTGTTTTTTTTTTTTATTTACTTTTTTTTTATGGATTAAGTTTTTTTATTTGTGTTCTTTTTTTCTATGGTGCAGAAGAAAGAGGGTGCGGGGAGGTGTGTGTGTGTGTGTGTGTGTGTGTGTGTGTGTGTGTGTGTGTGTGTGTGTGTGTCCATCCATGTGCGTGAGGAATAATAAGCCGTAACTCAAAAAAAGTCATAAGAAAATAAACTCTCAAAAAAGAAAATGCGGAAAAAAAGAAGAAAATTTGCAGGGAAGAAAAAAAAAAGTAACTGGCTAACAAAGTAAAGAGCGGAAGACTAATCAGGAAAATGCAGATTATAAAAACAAAAACAAAAAAATCGACGGCATGATCATAATGAAAATAAGTAACATGATGACAACGAGGAAGAAAAAAAATCAATGATGGGGAGAGACTACACAAGGGAGGGGCGGGAGTGGAGGAGGAGGAAGGGGAGAGAGGAGGAGATGGGGGAGCAAGATGGGGTGCTTGGCCTGAATGAGGAGAGTGATGGGAAAGGAAGAGGGAGAGGGGGGGAGAGGGGGATCAAGAATGGTGTTGTGGAAGGGAAGTGGAGAGGGAGTGAGATGGGAAGGAGGATAGAGGAATAAGGGAGTAAGTGGGGTGATGGGAAAGGATGGGAATGGGTCAGGAAGGGGTACGAATGAGGTGGGAAGAAGGGGAAGAGAAGGGAAAAGAAGGGAGAGTGGGAAGAGAAGGAGGATTGTGGGGAAAGACTGGAATGGGATGGGGAATGGGAAAGGAAGGACTGGGAAAGTGTTAGGAAGAGATGAGGAAGAATGGGGAAACTGTGCAATGAGGAACAGTGAGGGGAAGAGGAAGAAGATGAGGGGAAGAAAAAGAGATTGAAAGAATGAGAAAGAGACGGAAGAGAAGGGAATGACAGTGAGTGGAAGAGGAAGAGGTTGAAGGGAAGAGGAAAAATAAGCTAAAGGAAGATGGAGAGAAAGATAGGAAGAGGAAACGAGTGATGTGAACAGGAAGAGAATGGGAAGAGGAAGAGATTGAAGGGAAGAGGAAGACATTGAAAGGAAGGGGAAGGGAGGAGGGAAGGGAGGATAGAGGAAGCGAGTGAAGGCAACGAGAGGAGAAGATTAGCCATTTAGATTAGACGGATCACGTGACCGAGGGGGATTGGAGGGAGGAAGAGGAGGAGGAGGAGGAGGGGGTGGAAGATAGGTGGAGGAGGAGGATGACCGTGTGTTTTAGAGGATAGAGGGTAACACACACACACACACACACACACACACACACACACACACACACACACACACCTGGTAATTAGTGAAGACGAATAAAAAAAAAATTATAATTACGAAATGTGAAACTGCCAAAAGAAAACGAGAAAGTTGGAAAGGAGAGGAAGATGGAAGTTTAACAGTTAATAAAAAAGAAAAAAGAAGAAAGGAGAAAGAAAATAAAGGAGAAGAATGGGAAACTGAACTAAACTGACGGACTGGTATTAAAATCTTTCGCTTCGTAATGATCCCGGGCACAAAAGGCGAGAAAGAAAGAAAGAAAAAAGAAAGAAAAAAGAAAGAAAAAGGACAGTGAATCAATTTTATCCCCCGCGTTGGATAAGTGAAAAGGAGAAAGAAAGAAACAAAAAAAGAAAGAAGCTCAAATTGTTTTAGAAGGAAAGAAAGAAAAAAAGAAAGAAAGAAAAACACATTAGAGAAAAAAGAAAGAAAGAATGAAAACTTGCTCGGTGCTAAAAGTGAGAGAGAGAGAAAGAAGATTCGTGAAGAGTGAAGAGAACGATTAAAAGAAGTGATTAGAGTTTTCAAATGGAGATAATTAGCGTGATTGATGATGGATGGCTGAGAGAGAGAGAGAGAGAGATTAGGTAAATGAAGATGGTGCAGAAATGGAGTAAAAAATAACTTAATCAGGAGATGTCACGAGAGAGAGAGAGAGAGAGAGAGATTACAAAGTGCAAAAAAGGGGTTGAAAAAGGGAGAGAAATCTTTGCCATAAACTTTTTTCCTTCCCTTCAAGATTAGTTTTTTTTTCCTCTCTCTCTCTCTCTCTCTCTCTCTCTCTCTCTCTCTCTCTCACACACACACACACACACACCAGAAGTTGGGGGGAAAAAAATATTTGTTGTCAGAGGGAAACTTTTGAAAAACCCTCCGAAGAAAAGTTTGATGTGGAGTTACTGATTAAAACTGATCTCCCGCCGGAATGGCCTAAACACCTCTCCCTCGGCCTCCTCCTCCTCCTCCTCCTCCTCTTCCCCCTCTTCTTGTTTCATTTCCTCTTCCTCCTTCTTCTCCCTCTTCTTCCACTCCTCCTGCTCCTCATTTTTTTCCTTTCTCGTTTTTCCTATTCTAAAGCATATACTTATTCTACTTTTTATTATTGTCAGTAGTAGTAGTAATAGTAGTAGTAGTAGTAGTAGTAGTAGTAGTAGTAGTAGTAGTAATGGTAGTGGTGGTGGTGATAGTAGTGTTGGTAGTAGTAGTAAGTAGAATTGAGAGAGAGAGAGAGAGAGAGAGAGAGAGAGAGAGAGAGAGAATCACAAAAAACATTTAACAGAACTTGAAATATATAAAAAAAATCCTTCATATTATGCCGAAAAGCACAAAATCGCAGCATATAAAGATTTAGCCAAAGGGGAAATACATTTTTAGCGCGGCGCCAAATAACACAACCACAGCCTCGACACAAAGGGCGGACTGGAAAAAGGGCAGCGCGGGTCATCCTTTTAATTTTTTTATTCCATTCTCTTTTATCTAATTCTGTGTTTACTTATCTCTCTATTCATTTACTTACATCTATTTTTTCTACCATTAAGTGTGGGTCCTGGATTTTTCACCTCTGTTTTTTTTTTTATATCTCTTTTTTCAGTTGGGTTATTTACCGATACATTTACTTTGACTAGCTTCTGTATACACGAAGGCAGAGGATAGCAAAGGAATGACCAACTCCTATGTACGTAAAGGAAGCCAGTATTTCTTTATCTTTATTTACCAATGATTGTATGTGCTCATCTTTTGAAGTTCTAACGATTTATATGAACGGGCTGATGCATAGACAGACAGATTGGCAGATAGAAAAAATAGACAAATAGGTTGATTGGTAGATAGACAGGGAAATAGATGGCTAGGTACATAGATAGATAGATAGAGAGGCAGATAGAGGGATAGATATAGATAGATAGATAGGCACATAGAGGGATAAATATAGATAGATAGATGAATAGATAGTCAGATAAAGGGATAGATAGGTGCATAGATAAACGAAAAGGTAGATAGACGCGGTGAAGAAGATAGATAAGGTTCGCGGAATGTGAAAGTCTTGAGGTAATATCCGCGGGGGGGGAGGCGGCGACAGTTCAGAAATTTATCGCAAAAATGTTTCATTATTGGAGGTCTTTCGTGCGGCTCAAGTTTGGCCGACAAGTTAGTTAGTTACACACAGCCTTCGCCCCCTCCCCGTCTTCTTTATAGAGGGCGCGAAGCTTTGTTTAATACTGGAACCTTTTGTCTTAATATCTACCTGTACCTGTCTATCTACCTGTGCTACTTAATCCTTTGTTACTTACCTGTATTTCTCATCGTTTTTGTTGCTTTTTATGTGTTACTTGGTCGATAGCGGAAGGTTTTGTGTTGCTGTTTACCGGAGTTCTGTGCTAATTGTTTTTGTGTTACTTACCAGGTTTTGTTTTCTTTTTGTTACGTATTTTGTGTTACTTTATCAATACGAAGCTATAGATCCTTTTTGTGATACTATCTTACTAGTGTCCATTACTACTTAATCATATGTTATCCAATGATGTTATGTATGATTCTTCTCTACTGTGGTCTGTTTCTTACTATGGATTCAGTAATATATTTTTTTGAATCATGTTTTCCTGTACACAAATTATCCTTCTTTTCCTTCCTTATTTCCTTCTCTTTCCTTCTAGTCTCACAAACTGTTTTACCTTCATAACCCAACTTAATCATATGTTATCCAATGATGTTATGTATGATTCTTCTCTACTGAGGTCTGTTTCTTACTATGAATTCATTATTATTTTTTGTCTCATGTCTTTCTGTACACAAATTATCCTTCTTTTCCTCCTCATATGTTATCCAGTGATGTTATGTATGATTCTTCTCTACTGTGGTCTGTTTCTTACTGTGGATTCATTAGTTTTTTTTTTTTTGTCATGTTTTCCTGTACACAAATTATCCTTCTTTTCCTCCTTTTTTTGTCTCATGTCTTCCTGTTCACAAATTATCCTTCTTTTCCTTCCTTATTTCCTTCTCTTGCACCTACCCTTGTATTTCTAGTCCCACAAACTGTTCTATCTACATATCCCTCTTCTTTTCTCCTCAAGTGTCCATTCAGTATTCAGGAGCAGTAAGTAGCGGGCTTTTTTTGTTTCATTATTATTATTTTTACGCCCTTGAACTGTCTCCTCTGCTGTAAAAAAGAGAAAAAAAGTATCTCAATCCACCATGATCCTCTTTTCTGCCTACCATTTATTTCTCTCTCAAATTTACTATATCAACATACACTCCCAACCTCTCATTGCGTGTCCATAGCATCTCGGTCTTGCCTCACCACACACCGCAACGCACCGATTACATCACACCAGCATACGTAAGGACCCACAGATCTTGCGTCATGCCCCGCCACTCACCACGACGCATGCACTAATAACGCTTCACCGGCACACGCAAGGACCCACACATCTGCATTTGCTGACTAACGCGGCACTCTGCTTGGCGCCAGTTGCTGCCTCCGCCCCGCCCTTCCCTCTTCCTCTCCCACGACCCAGACTGCTGTAATCTTCGTTCTCCTCCTTCTCCTCCTCCTCCTTCAATCTTCACCCAACCCTAGTAGTAGTAGTAGTAGTAGTAGTAGTAGTAGTAGTATAACCTTAATTTCCAGTACAGTTGAGTTGAAACGTTTTTTTAGTTCATTTCAAGGCTTTATATTTCCAAAGTGGGGAGGAGGAGGAGGAGGGGGAGGGGGAGGAAGACCAGAAGGGGGAAGAGAAGAGAGAGGGAGGGAGGAGGAGGGGGAGGAGGAAGAGGGTGGAGGAGTGTGAAAGAAAGGGGAACTGAGAGGGAATGGAAGAGAGAAGTAGGAAAGGAGGAAGAGAAGGAGAGACGGGTTGTGAGAGAGAGAGAAGGAGGGTAAGAAAAGGGCGCTGAGGGGACGGAAGGAAGAGAGATAGGGAGAAAAGGAAGGAAACAGGAGATGAGGGAGGAAAAGAGGGGAGGAAACAAGAGATAAGGGAGGGGAGAGGGGAGAAGGGGAGAAACACCGTATTATTAGGGGAAAATATGAGTCTCCCCTTAGATGATGACTTTATTAGCCTCCCCATCTCCCCTTCCTCCTCCCCTCCTCATCTCCTCCTCCTCCCCCACTCACTCTCCTTTCTCCCAGGCAACTCCATTTTCTCTCCCTTTTTCCCTATTAATTCCTCTTTTTCTCCCTTTTTTTTCCCTTTTAATTCTCCCCTTTTTCTCTCTCCCCCTTATATCTTCTCTCCTTCCTTCTTCTCTCCCTTTCTCTCTTCACTCCCTCCCTCTCTTTCTTTTCTTCTTTACCTCCTTCTTCCATTCTTCCTTATTTCCTTTCCTATTTTCTTACATCCATTCTTGATTCTCCTCCTCCTCCTCCTCTTCCTCCTCCTCCTCCTCCTCCTCCTCCTACTCCTCCTCCTCCTCCTCCCTTCACTCTTCCTCTGCATCATTCCTCCTTCTTCTCTTCTCTCTTCCCCCTTCTTCATCCCTCCCTTCCCACCCATCCTTCCCCTTCCTCTCCCCCTTCCCTCTCCTTCCCTCCCTTTATCTCGCCTTCCCACCTCCCATCTTTACCCCATTCCCTCCCTCTCTCCCATCATACCCCCTTCCATAACCCCCCCCATTCAGCACCCCCTCCCCACCCCACCCCCCGGCAGGCTTACGGCATAGACACACATTCCATTAGCATTTTTTCGTCTCTTTCTCTTTCACTTCGACCGAATTTTAGAAGAATTTTTTTGCCCACCCAAAATCAAAGCCAGTTGTACCTAGTCAATTACAGAGAGAGAGAGAGAGAGAGAGAGAGAGAGAGAGAGAAAGGCAGACGTACAAACAGACATAAACAGGCAGACAGACAGACAAACGGACAGACAGACAGACAGAGAGAGACAGACAGACAGACAGACAGACAGACGCACAGAGAGACAGATAGACAGACGGATAAACAGAAAAAAAAATAAAAAAAAATACAGAGACAGACTTCTTTATCTTATTTTTTCTCCTTCCTCCTCCTCTTTCTCTCCCTCCTGCACCTCCTCCTCCTCCTTCTCCTCCTCCATCATCTCTCCCTCCTCCACCTTGACTATTAACACTGATCGTTTCCTTGTGCTCCCTCACTCCCTCCCTCCCTTCCTCCCTCTCTTCCTCCCCCCTTCTCTTCCTCCCCCCCTTCTCTCCTATCGCCTTGGCCTCCTCATTCCCCTCACGACCCCTCTTCAAATCACTCATCCTAATTCCCCTCAAGACTTCCTGCGTGTCCCTCACAGACCTGCACAGAGGAGAAGGAGGAGGAGGAGGAGGAGGAGGAAGGAAGGAAGTAAGTTGGTAAGTGTCGTTTTGGTATTTTTTTTTTTTTTAGTGTTGTTTTGGTTAAAGTGTTGGAGGAGGAGGAGGAGGAGGAGGAGGAGGAGAGGAAGAGGGAGAAGAAGAAGAAGAGGGAGAGGAGGAAAAAAAAGGTTATAGAAGGTGAGATACACACACACACACACACACAAACACACACACGCAGAAAAGGATAGTGATACGAAATAGCCAGACAGACAGACAAACACATATGAAGGAGGAGGAGGAGGAGGAGGAGGGCGAGCGAAAAAGAAGCGTAGGGCGCGTAAGGAAAAGGTGAAAGGGAGGGCTTGGGCTGGTTTAATACCCTGTCGAAGGATGGGAAAGGGAGGTAAGCTGAAGGGAGTGAGAGGGAGAGAGATGTAAGGAGGGAGGGGGAGGGATGGAGGTAAAGAGGGAGAGGAAGGGAGGGAGAGAGAGATGGAAGGAGGGGAATGGAGGGAGGGAGAGGTGGGAGGTAAAGAGGGAGAGGAAGGGAGAGAGAGAGAGATGGAAGGAGGGGGATGGAGGGAGAGGTGGGAGGTAGAGGGGGAGGAAGGGAGGGAGAGAGAGATGGAAGGAGGGGGATGGAGGGAGGGAGAGGTGGGAGGTAAAGAGGGAGAGGAAGGGAGAGAGAGATGGAAGGAAAGGGAGGGAGGGAGAGGTAAAGAGGGGGAGGAAGGGAGGCGCTCTGAGCTGTGAAAGAGTTCCTCGGGGCGTGAAAGAGGCAGAGTAAGTCTTTATTTCCCTCTCGGAGTTCCGACAGATTTGCTCTTGCTCCGACTTAAGTTTTTTTCTTTTCCTTCCGAACTTTTTTTTTCCACGTATTTTCTCGCGCGCTGGTACTCTCTCTCTCTCTCTCTCTCTCTCTCTCTCTCTCTCTCTCTCTCTCTCTCTCTCTCTCTAGTGCTTTTTTTAGTTTTTTTATCATTAATTCTTTGTTTGCGTAACGTTTTCTTCCGATTTAGTCTCATTTTTCATCTTTTCTTCTTCTTCTTCTTCTTCTTCTTCTTCTTCTTCTTCTCCTCTTTCTCCCCCACCCTTTCTCCGTCTCCTCCTCCTCCTTCTATCGCCCACTCTACTTCCCTCCACTTGCTTTCTTTACCTTCCTCCTCCTTCCTCTCTCTCTCTCTTTCCCCTTTCCATCCTTTCCCTTCCCCCTCCCCTCCTCCCTCCCTCCTCGTGCGCTTCGGTTTTCTCCATTGTTGTTCCCCTCCTTTATGAGAACAATGTTTTTATTTTTTTCTGGGCAAGTAGTAAGCATTAATTTTCTCTTTCCCGTGTGATAATATTTTGGGTTCGCGATCCTTTAATATTTACATGCCCGATGCTGATGGTGCTGATGATGCCGATGATGCTCCCGGTATGTCATTTCGTAAACAGGGGGAACAGGCGTGCATATTTGGCTACTATTAAAGCTTTTTTTTCCTCGCCAGCGTTTTTTTTATATTCTGAAGTCTTTGATGTATTTGCGTATTTGCTGTTTGAATTAATGTTTTTTTTTCTCTCTGTTGGATGATTTTTTTTTTCTTTTGCAGGTGCGTTTGTTTGTTTGTTTGTACTTTTAAGGATTTTATTTTTAAGGAAATGGTTTTAGAGTTAGGTCAGATAGATCGTTAGTCATGGTTTTTTTTTATCATTTTGTCAACTCTTGTTTTCTTAATTTCTTTTCCTTTATTTAGTCTTTTTTTTCTTTTTTTCTATTTCGTGTCTCAGATTTTTCATTATCCCCCTTTTTTCCTCTTTAAGTTCTTTTTTTTTGTTCTTTAGCTTCTACATTTTTTCTCTTTTTTATATTTTTTTGGTAGTTTCCTTTTTTTCATTTTCGGTCTTAATTCGTCTTTTTTTCTTTTTTTCTTCTTTGGTGTCTCAGATTTTTCATTGTCCCCCTTTTCTTTGTTTTCTTTTCCCTTGTTTCCTCGTATTTTCTTTTTGTTGTTCTGTTGCCTCTATTTCCCCTTTTTTTATACATTGTTTTGGTAGTTTTTTCCCCTCAATTTCTGCGTCTTTTTCACCTTTTTTTCTCTTTTTTTTTTGTCTCTGGTGTCTCAGATTTTTCATTGTCTCCCCATTTCATGTTTTCTTTCCTCTTTTTTCCCCTTATTTACTTTTTTCGTTCTTCTTTCCCTTTTTTTCGTTTTCTACTCTTCTGTAAAAATCACGTAATAATAATCGCGTTTTGTGTCTGGTTGGGTTGCTTACAAACTTACCGTACTGAACTGTAAAACTGGCCCTATTCAATGACCTTAATCAGACAAAATCGGATTCCCACACTCACACGTAATCTAGGCTACATCACGTTATACACTATGGCTTAGAGATAGAAAACTCTGATACATCTGATACATATCGGCATAACACAAAATATTATGGGTCAGAAATGAAAAGCCCGGATTCGCCTACATGTTGAAATCTATAGTTAGTTAAATATCATTGGCTAGAGCGATTATGCGAACCTCTGATGGCAAACTCTGGCTGATTCTACACCTATACCGCCTTTTTTTTTTACAGCTTAGGAGACAGTTCAAGGGCGTAAAGAAAAATATACATAAAAAAAGCCCGCTACTCACTGCTCCTGAATAGAGGTCAAAGGAGTGTCCAAAAAGAGAGGTCAATTTCGGGAGGAGAGGTGTCCTGATACCCTCCTGCAATATGCCACGTTTTACAGTTTATATGGATACGCCTACACGCTGCGATCTCTCCAGCGTTAATATTGTGTAGATTTTATTTGCCGCTGATTGCAAACGGATATTATGATGATGGATTCGATAGGAGCAGCGATTAACGGACTTTTTTCTATACTCTTTTTGGTGCCCTTCAGCCGCTTCTTTTATTTTTATTTATTTATTTTTTTTGCAGCAAAGGAGACAGCACAAGGGCACACAAAAAGGAAACAACAATAAAAAAGAAGCCCGCTACTCGCTGTTCCTGTTAAGAATCCAAAGAGGTGGCCGAAAAAACAACAACTCAGCTCTCCCACCCTATGCACTATACCGTACTTATAACTGGTATACCTGCGACTTTTTGGCTAAACACACACTTATATTATGTAGATTTACCTTCTTGACTAGTCGTGTTATGAATTGGCCCTCCCACATTTTAGTTCCTACCATACATAATATACATGGCGCAGGGGGCTTATTAAACATACACATATATAGACTTAATCATTTGTCTCATATAGTCATGTATATCACGTATATATTCCAACCATAAATTCCTGCCATTAACTGCTACCATAAGTTATCTACCATAAACTTATACCATTAATCCTTCCATAAATTCCTTACCATAAACTAATACCATAAATTCCCTACCATAAATCCCTACCATAAATTCCCTACCATAAACTTATACCATTAATTCCTTCTATAAATACCTAAAGTAAATTCCTACCATAAAGTCCATATATTTCTACCATAAATTCCTACCGTGAATTCCTACTGTAAATTCCACCTTGCATACACTTGACTCTGGGAACTTGTAAAACATATAGAGTTAATTTCTTTGTCACATGCATTCCCATAGATACATACATATATACATACATACATACATACATACAGACAGACATACAGACAGACTGACAGACAGACAGACAGACAGACAGACACGGAGAACAATAGCTTGAATCAGACACTCTCCAGTAATCAAGGACTCTCTCTCTCTCTCTCTCTCTCTCTCTCTCTCTCTCTCTCTCTCTCTCTCTCTCTCTCTCTCTCTCTCTCTCTCTCTCTCTCTCTCTCTCTCTCTCTCTCTCTCTCTCTCTCTCTCTCTCTCTCTCTCTCTCTCTCTCTCTCTCTCTCTCTCTTTTTCTGGTTGTCTGTGTCTCTGTCTCTCTGTCTGTCTCTCCTGCTCTTTTTCCTGGCTGTCCTTGTCTGTCTATCCCTGTTCTTTTTTCTCGCTCTGTGTCTGTCTATCTCTCTGTCTGTCTCTCCTGGTCTTCTTCTGGCCGTCTGTCTCTCTGTCTGTCTCTCCTGCTCTTTTTCTGGCTAACTGTGTCTCTTTCCGTCTCTCTGTCTCTGTCTTATACAATGGGGAGTCTGCCGTCATATTTGCGCGGCTGCACCAAGACCGTGAACGCAATACAAGTGAATGGGAAGGAAGGTGGGCGTAGAGTGGCCGGCCGTGGCGCGGTGGTGGATGAATAGAGATTGACACAGATTACCCGGTGTATGCGTGATTACCCGGCGGTCAACCCATACACACACACACACACACACACACACACACACAGTTATCTTTCCTTTTCTCACTCACTAATCAACGTTTGTGTCTGTGCCTGTCTGTCTGTGCATATCTGTCTTTCTGTATGTTTGTCTATATCTGTCTGTCTGTTTCCATCCTGTCTGTCTGATCCTGGTAACTTAACTAATTAACTAAGGAATAACAAAATAAATTACTTACTATCAAATTAAATAACTAAAAACTAACTGACTAATAGACTAACTAAATAGAGAAATACTGTAATTATTGACTTTTCGTATTCCAATGTGTCAGATCTCATCATACATCTCTTATTATTATTATTATTATTATTATTATTATTATTATTATTATTATTATATTATCATTGTTATTATTATTGTTATCATTATTATCATCCTTATTTCTTTACTCTTTTTCTTCGCTCCGACTTCAACGCCCTCAGGTCAGTAACACGTTCAACTTCTTTTCTTTTTTCTTCGCCAGTCAATCACCTTCGCTTCTCATCCCTTTTTCCCGCGTCTCCCCTCAGTCTTAATCTAGTGGCGTTCACGGTGGCGGGGCGACATGAAAAGGATGAGCCCCGAGGCGGATCAAGTGGGAGAAGATGAGTGGAAAATTAGGTGGTGGTGGTGGAGGAGCAGGAGGTGGAGGAGGTGGAGAACGAGGTGGTGGAGGATATAAGGAGGAGGAAACGGCATGAGAAAGCGTATGAATAGAGAAAGAAGGAAAGATAAAAAAGGAATAATAAGAGAAAGGGATAACGGAGGAAAATATAACATACCTTTTCACTAATCTTTTCCCCTCCCATCTTTTTCCTCCCCACCATTCACCCCTATACCCGTCCCATACATTTACCTTGTCTCTCCATTCCTTCCCCTACCTTCCCTTCCCTCCCACCCCCAACCTACCCTTCTAGTTTTCTCCCTTCACCCCAGCCCTTCCATTCCCCTATCCATCCCATGTCCAAAACTTCCAATCCCTTATACCTTCCCTTGCATTTCCCTCCCTTCAACCCATCCCTGCCATTCCCTACCCATCCCTTCCTTGTCCAAAACTACCATTTCCTCTTACCTTCCTTTCCCTCTCCTTTTCCCATCACCCCACCCCTTCCATTCCTTACCCATTCCTTGTCCAAAACTACCCTTTCCTATTTCCTTCATTCCACTCCTTCCATTCCCTACCTCTCCCATATCCCAAACCTCCATTCCCTCTAACGGACCCTTCGATTTCACTAACTTCATCCTATCCCCTCCATTCCCCACCCATACCTCTACCCAAACTACCCCCCTCCACCCACCTCTCCCTTCACCTTACCCCTTCCACTCCCCACCCATCCCTTCAGCACCACAAGCCAGCAGGTAAAAGTGAGGGAGGAATAACATTACCTGCAAAGAGGGAGGAAGCCAGGGACGGTAAAAGAGGGAGAGGAAAAAATGTATGCACTAGACGAGGGTTGTGTTACCGGCGGTCCTTGAGGCACGGAAGAAAGAGGGATTTTTGCTGGTGTTGTCTGTCCAAGGTTGAGCCCCCCACACCCACCTTCCGTTGAGAGAGACGAAGAGAGAGATGGGAGAGGAAAAGAGGGGAAAGAGAGGTGGAAATGAGAGAGTGGGAGAGGGAGGGGGAGAGAGAGTGGGAGGGAAAGGGAAGGGAAAGGGGAGGGAAAAGGTGAGGGAAAAGGTGAGGGAAAAGGGAAAGAGAGAGAAGGGAGGAACAAGAGGGGGAGAGAGAGGGAAAAGAGAGAGGGAAAAGAGAGAAGAAAGAAGAGAGAAGAAAGAAGAGAGAAGAGAGAAAAGAGAGAAGAGAGAAATGTATTTTTACTTTGAGTGACGACATTTTGCAGGGTTGAAGGACGAGGAAGTGTAGTGTTTAGGGTAAGCGGACGATGGAAATAGATACACGGAAATGACATGTAAGGGGAGGGGTAGGGGGGGGGGGAGAAAAGGAAGGGAAGGCAGAGAGGTAGCTAGGAAGGAAAGGAAAGGGAAAGCAAATGGTAGATAAAAAAAGGGTAAGAGGAGAAGGTAGAGAGAAGGAGAGAGATGGTGAGTGAAGGAGAAGAGGGTGAGGAGAGGGAAGTAGGGAAAAGTAAAGAAAGTAAGGGGGAGGGGAGTGGAGAAAAGGACGGAGGAAGTAAGAGAAGGAGAGAAAGGCGGTAAGAGAAGAAGGTTGAAGGAAGGAGGGAGATTAGTGAGTGTATACAAAAAGAAGCAAAAGAGAAAATAAATAAAAACAACACGAGAATTGAAAGACAAACTCCTAAATATATAAAACAATTAATCATATACGAATAAAGATGACAGTAAATAAAAACCCAATAAGTATCAAAATAACAAATAGATATAAGATGATAAGAAATAAGGAGGAGAGTGAAAAATTAAAAACAATGAGCAATGGAAGAAAACATATTAGGACACTCAGTAACATCTACTTTCAACAAGACTAACACGAGTTTCTTCATCTTTTTCAGGTAAGCAGCATCCGGCGATAAGAGAGATGGAGACGCAGCATCCGTGAGTGTTTATCACCTCATAGACTTTTCTTTACATATATATTTTTCTTTAGATGAAGGGAAGAACGTGTTGGTAAGCCTGTAGGATGTCAATGAGGGAAATGATGAAAGGAATATAGGGGAAGAGAAAGGAGGGGAATGATAGAAAGGGAAGAGATGAGCAGGTAACGAATGGAAGGGGAATAGAGAGAAGGAAAGAAAAGAGGGAAAAGGAAGGATGGGAAAAACTTATACCCTTGGATCTGTCTCCTCTGAATCTATACGCCCCATCAAATACCATTCCCCTCTCTAGGTTCCCATCAAAGAAACGTAACCTTACCCAACCCCCCCTCCCCTTCCCTCTTCTCCTCCCCTCTCTCTCTCTCTCTCTCTCTCTCTCTCTCTCTCTCTCTCTCTCTCTCTCTCTCTCTCTCTCTCTCTCTCTCTCTCTCTCTCTCTCTCTCTCTCTCTCTCTCTCTCTCTCTCTCTCTCTCTCTCTCTCTCTCTACTTCCCTTCCTCCCTTTCCCTTCTTCTTCCCCTTCACTCACCTTCTCCCTCCTTCCCTTTATCTTCTCCACTTATCGTCAGTCTCCCCTTCTCTTACTTCTTCCTTCCTTCATCCCCTCTCTACTTCTCCCTAATTTCCTTCCTCCATCTCTCTCCCTCTTCCTCCTTCCCTCTACCTTCTCCTCTTATCCTTTTTATCTCCGTTTTCCTTCCCCTCTCCTTTCCTTCTTCCTTCCTCTCTCCTCTACCTTCCCTTCCCTTATCTCCCCCTCTATTTCCTATCATCTTCCCCCTCTTCCCCACTCACCAATTCATCCTTTTCCCTCCCCCTTCTTCCCCCATTTCCCCCTATTTCATCTTTCCTCCTCCTCTCTCTCCTTTTCCTTTCCTTTTACTTTCCCTTTTTCTCCCCTTCTTTTCCTCCCCACTTTTCTCTCTCTCACTTTTCCACTTCCCCCTTTTGCTACCCACCTTATCTTCCTTCCTTTTCCTTCCTTTCCTTGCCTATCACCAACCTCCTATTCCCCACTCCTCCCGTCCCCTCTCTCTCCCTTCCCTCCCTTCCCCTCTCTCTTCTCTTCCCCTAACCTTATCTTTGCAGCCCTTCTCACCTTTCCCTCCCTATCTTTCCCTTATCTTATCCTATCACCTCCCTCTTCCCCCATACACTTCCTTCCTCTCTTCCTCTTCTCTTTTCCACTATTTTCTTTACTATTTTTTTCATTTACACCTCTTAACTCCTTTTCCTATTCCTGTCTTCCTCCTCCTTCTCTTCCTCCTCCTCCTCCTCCTCCTTCCCCTCCTCCTCCTCCTCTTCCTCACACCTCCGAGGGGACTTGTAATGACTTCCTAATGACTCTGTAATGACCTTTGATGACCTCAGCCCTGATAAACAAGGTCAAGTTGATTCTTCGCCCTTAAACCTACCTACCTACCTACCTACCTACATCCTCCTCCTCCTCCTCTTCTTCCATCCTCCCCACCTCTTCCTCCTTCTACCACTGCTTCTTTTTTTTTTTTCCTCTCATTTTCACACATCCTTAGTAGCAAAATTCCACTCCTCTCCACCTCCTTTTTCCTCCTCCTCTTCTTTTTTCCTCTACCTCGATTTCCTCCTCCTAATTCTCTTTCCTCTTGTCTTTGTTATTTTCCTATTATTATACTTTTTCTTCTTTTCTTCTTCGTCTTTTTTTCCGTCATTTTCTTCCTTTCTGCTTTTCCTGATTCACTTCCCCCCGCTTCTCGCCTTCCACTCCTCCTCCTCCTCTTCTTCTTCCTCCTCCTCCTCCTCCTCCTCCTCCTCCTCCTCCTCCTCCTCCTCCTCCTTTCACATCAACCATACGTAGTTCTTTCTTCCATCTCCTCCGTTTTGTTTCCTCCAATCTGAAGAGGAAGAGAGAGAAAACTAATGAGAGAGAGAGAGAGAGAGAGAGAGAGAGAGAGAGAGAGAGAGAGAGAGAAGAGACGAGACGAGACGAGACGAGACGAGACGAGACGAGACGAGACAAGAAAAGTGAGTCCCTATACTACCCGTCGACTCATCTCCTTCATCTCATCTCCCTCTCCAGCCTCCCATAAGCGTCTACCTGTTTTGAAGATTCATAATTACCTCATAAAGAATGTAACGAGTAATTCCAGGGGTGTGTGTGTGTGTGTGTGTGTGTATAGGTTTGTTGGCCTATATAAGAGAGAGAGAGAGAGAGAGAGAGAGAGAGAGAGAGAGAGAGAGAGAGAGAGAGAGAGAGAGAGAGGAAAAGAAAAAAAAGAAGGGAAAAGAAGAAAAAATATAATAAAAGTATAGAAAAAGAAATACTAAAGAATAAAAGAAGACAAAATAAAAGAAGATAGAAAAAAAGAAAAAAGGAAAGAAGAAACAAAAAAAAAATGAAAAGAATAAAAATCAGAAAATAATACAAAAAAATACACAAAAAAGAGAAACAGGCAGAGAAATTTTCACTCAAAACTATGCGATGCTTTCTTTTGGATATCTTCGTCCGCAGTGTTTTCTTTCCTTTCACTGTCTGTCTGCCTGTCTGTCTGTCTGTCTGTCACTCTCAATCCTCCCCTTCCCTCCTCAACCTTCCCTTCCCTCCTCACCCTTCCTTTCCGCTCCTTTCCCTCACCTCCATTCCCTATCCCATCTTTACCCCTTCCTTTCCTTTCATTTCCTTTCCTTCTCATTTTACTTCTCTTTCCTCCGCCTTTCCCCTTTCCGTCACTGCCTGTCTGTCTGTCTGTCTGTCTGTCTCTCATCCATTTCTTTCCCTACTCACCCCTGCACTCGTTTCCCTTCCCTCACCTCCCTTCCCCATCCCATCTTTCCCATTCTTTCAGTTCCCTACTACTACTACTACTACTACTACTACTACTACTACTACTAAAGCCTTTTCTTCCGGGCTGGTTCTGTATCGCTTTCCGTTTCTCTTCTTTTTCCATGAGGCAGCGTCGACTGGCGGCCAAACCAACCACCAACCCGCTCGCTCGCGTCTTTCTCTCCTCTTTTCCGTTTTTTCCTTTAGTTCCCCGCAAAAGAAAACGAGCGCAGGGTTGAGCAAGCAGAACCGGCAGGAATTTGCTTCGAGAATTACTTTGCCTCATGCTTCCTCTCTCTCTCTCTCTCTCTCTCTCTCTCTCTCTCTCTCTCTCTCTCTCTCTCTCTCTCTCTCTCGTTTTCTTCCTTTTTTCCTCCTTTTTTTGTTCATATTTTCCCCTCGTGTCTCTCTCTCTCTCTCTCTCTCTCTCTCTCTCTCTCTCTCTCTCTCTCTCTCTCTCTCTCTCTCTCTCTCTCTCTCTCTCTCTCTCTCTCTCTCTCCAGGTAACGCAAAAACAGCTTAAATTTGGTCTCTGGTTCATCTATGTGTGTGTGTGTGTGTGTGTGTGTGTGTGTGTGTGTGTGTGTGTGTGTGTCGTTTCCTTTTTCCTGTTTTTCTTGTGTGTGTGTTTACTTGGTGAGAGAGAGAGAGAGAGAGAGAGAGAGAGTTGACACTGACCTAATCTTATCTATTTTTTCATCTTTTATCTCCCATTTTAAATCCTATTGGTCACATATGCGCGAAGAAAATAAAGTAAATAAAAATCACATAAATATAACAGTGCACTTTTTTATTTACATTCAATCTCCCTCTTAATCTGTCTCCACTATTAATTCTTTTTTGGCTATCTTTTTTTCTTCTTTTCTTTGCATTTTTCTCCCCCCCCCCTTTTTTTCCTTCTATCCTTAATTAACTGCATTTTTAGTATATTTTCTCTCCTATATTATATTCCCTCTTTCTTTTATTTTTCCCTTTTATTTTCAGTAGACTTTCTTTCCGACATATTTCCTCATTTTACCTTTATTTTATTTTATTTTTTGCGTCCATATTCAGTTTTTCCTTCTTTTTACGAGTATTTCCTTTTTATTCTTTCAATTGTATCAACATTTTCCCTTTTACGAATACTTCCTTTTTATCTTTTAATTATATCAACATTTTCCCTTTTACGAATACTTCCTTTTTATCTTCTAATTATATCAACATTTTCCCTTTTACGAATACTTCCTTTTTATCTTTTAATTATATCAACATTTCTCTTTATTATTCATATTCTTTTTTGCACCTTTCATTTCTTTCCTTTCCTTGATATGTCTTTTAAATCTCTCTGTCTTCTTCTTACCTTCGTCCTCCTCCTTCCCTTTCTCCTTTCTTTCTCTACCTCCTCCTTTCCTTCCTTCCTTTCTTCTTTCTTGGCGTTTGTTTTCACATTTTTACTTTCCTCCTTTCCTTTGTGTTCTTCCTCTTCTTCCTACTTCTCATTTCCTTTCTTCTCTCTTCTTCTTCTCTATAATTTACATCTCCTCTAATCTGCTTATTCATTTCCCTATTCGACTTTTTTTTATATCCTCAAATAATAAAAAAATAACCAGATATTTGTTTTAGTTTTCCATATATTTTGGTTTTTCCTTTCAATTAGTTTTTTTCGCTTATGTAAACCAATTCATTCACGTTTTTTGGCATATATATTTTTTTTACAATTTGGGTTTTTTTTTCACGTTTGTCATTCGCTCTACAAATTGGTCGGCGATAACGTGCGCGATATTGATGTCTTTTGGTGTGTTTGTGTTTATGGAATGTTTGTAATTCGTGATGCGGAATGAGGGTTTTAAAAATGTTTGGGGAACCATTTGTATGTGTGTGTGTGTGTGTGTGTGTGTGTGTGTGTGTGTGTGTGTGTGTGTGTGTGGTTTGAGTGGGGGGAAGGGATATGTGTGTGCGTGTGTGTTATTGGGGGGTGATGTGTGTGTGTGTGTGTGTGTGTGTGTGGTGGTTTGACGGGGGGAGAGGGTGCATGTGTATGTGTTTTTTACGTTTTTTTTTTTTTTTGTGTGTGTGTAGGAAATAAATATATACAAAGATAAAAGGAGATAAAAAAGTGAATCAGAAGAGGATCAACTATTTTTATTTTATTATTTACTTTTTCAATTTATTTATACGTATACATATTTTTATTTCTTTTATAAGTCTGTGGTCTAGGACAGTTGTGAGAGACTAGGGGGGAGGGACGGGGTAAGAGGAGGGACTGGGTTGACAGGGAGGAAGGGACATGGAAAATGGCTTGTATTGAAAATGTTGCGATTGGTTTGTGATGACTCAGTGTAGTAGCTCATCACCACCACCATCACCACCACCGTCACCACCACCATCATTATCATCTTCCTTAGTAACCCCATCCACTCACATCCACCCGAAATTGACCTCTCTTTTGGCCACTGTCTTTTATAGAAGCCACCACCACCACCATCACTACCACCACTACAACCACCACCACCATAACCATCACCACCACCATCACCATTATCATCTTCCTTAGTAACCCCATCCACTCACATCCACCCGAAACTGACCTCGCTTTTGGCTATACGTCACTACTCTCTTTTATAGAAGTGCTTAGCGGGCTTTTGTTTTTATGGGTGTTTTCCCTTGAGTTGCTTCCTTTACCGAAAAACAAAAACATTATCTCTCCCCATACCTCTCACTCTTATCTCTCTTCCTCTCTCTCTCTCTCCTCTCTCACACGTGTCTCGGCACCTGTTTTCCACCTCCTCCTCTCCCCCTTCCCCTCCCCTTACCTGTTGACTCTTTTCTCACCTGGTCGGATTTATTACTTATTCAGGTGTTTTGAGAGCCGTCCGCTATGCTACTCCCCTCTCCCCTGCTTCTATTTCCTCCTATTTTCTTATTTCTCCTCTGCCTCCTCATCTTTCTTTTCCTCATCTTTTTCACTCATCCCCCTTTTTGTTTTTGTTTTGGTTATTGTAGTTGTTATCATACTTCTCTTCCTCTATAATTATCCTCCTTTCATCTCTTCCTCTTTCTCATTCATCTTCATTCTCCTCCTCATCTTCCTCCTCATTCTCTTTGTCATCATCTTCATCATCATCATCATCATTATCATCATTCTTGCGGCTCATGATTACTGTACCTCACTCTTCTTCTTCCTCCTCCTCCTCCTCCTCATGATGATGATTAAGGAAGACTACGAGGATACGTGTACAAGTCTTGAGGAGTCTCCCATAAATCTTACATCCTCTTACGATCTCTCTCGCTCTTTAAACTCCAGTCCAACACGGCAATACGAGGCGAGTTTATTGGCCATTAACTAACTTTTTATCCACTACGTAAACATCTATCAACCTCTTTATCTATCTATATTTATTTCTATTCATATCTATTTAGGTATCAATTTCAACTCCTTTCCTTCTTTTCGTGTATTATCTTATATGTATCCTTCTTTCTATCTACATCTATTTATTCATATCTATCCACTACATATCAACCTATCTACCTATACTTCTTTATCTGTATCTACCTCTGTGTATACCTATCTAGTTATCTATCCCTACATCCATTAATCTCTTCCTTTATTTATTTATGTATTTATGTAGTGCGTGTAGTCGTGGGGTCTCGTAAAGCTATGGGAGGGGGATGTGGGTGGTAGGGGGTCGCAGTGGGAGGGATGGATGTGTGTTTGTTGTGGATGACAGGTGGTTGAGGGGGGAAGAGTGGTGAGTGGGTATAGAGGGGGCGATGGGTGGTAAGGGGCGGTGGGTTTAGGTGACAGGGGGGCGGGTGGTGGTTGGGGACGGGGGATGAGGGAGAGGGAGGGTGGAGGAGGAGGTCGGCGCTCCTCACAAGTCTCGGAAACAATTATTCGGCAGATTTCTCTCCCCCGTAATGGCCGTAATTGGTGTTATGTTGGACTTTATTTCTCCTGAATGGCGGAAAATATTTACGTCCCTTCAACTTGAGTTTCGGCTCCTATTTTTTTTTTATTTTTTTTTTTTTTTTGCTTCTCCGCCAGCAAGAGTGAGTGAGGGAGCGATATATTGATGTTTTTATTTTCTTCTTCTACTTCTTTCTTTTATTTGTTTTGTTTTCATTTTGTTTTCTTGGGATTCTTCTTTCAACTGTTTTTTATCTACCTTCCTCTTCCTCCTTCTCATTTATTTTCCTATCTCCTTTCCTTCTTCACTTGACTTCATATTTTTCATTGGTTTCTTTCGCTCTTATTTGTCTTCTCAATGTTTTCCTGCTATTCCACTTTTCCCCGTCTTTTTTCTCCTCCTCCTCCTCTTGTTCCTTCTCCTTTCTTTTCCTCTCTCTTCCTTTCCTTTATTCTTCTCTACTTGACTTCATATTCTTCATCGGTTTCTTTTTCCCTTATTTGATTTCTTTGTTTTCCTGCTATTCCACTTTTCCCAGTCTTTGTTTCCTTCCTCTTCCTCCTCCTGTTCCTTTTCCTTTCTTTTCCTATCTCCTCCTTTCCTTTATTTTTCTTCTTCTGATATTCTTTTTTTAACATATTTGTCTTCCTTCCTCATTTTCTTCCCTACTTCCTCTTCCTACTTCTCATTTTCTACCATTCCTCTTCCTCTTCCTCTTATTCATTCCCTTCCTCTTTATTTCTTCTTCTTCTGCCTTCCTCTTAGCTCTATCTTCTTCCCTCTTTCCCTCTATTCCTCTTTCTCCTCCTTCTCTCTTCCTTCTTCTCTTGATTTCCTCTTAGTTCTACATTTTCCCTTTCTTCTTCTCTCCTTTCCTTCCCTACCTTCTCCTTTCATTCTTCTCCTGCCTCTTCCTCCCTTCCTTCCGTCCTAACCCACCTCGCCTTCCCTCTCACACCCCGGGCGCCAGAGACTCACAGGTTTGGGTTCAATCAAGCGAGACAGAATGATCCACGTTAACATAAATCACTCCGATGTAGTCAATTTTCCCCCAGCCAGTCAAAATCAGAGATCCAGAGCCGGGATGGGGTGTTGAGGAGAAGGGGAAGAGGGGAAGGGAATGACAGGAGGGGAAGGGAAAGACAGGAGGAAAAGGGAAAGATAGGAAGGGGAGGGAAAGACAGGAGGAGAAGGGAAAGATAGGAGGGGAGGGAAAGACAGTAGGAGAAGGGAAAGATAGAAGAGGAAGGGAGATATAGGAGAAGAAGGGAAAGATGTATTTATAAGAAGGAAGAAGAAGAAAAGAAAGGTAGAGTCGGAATGGAGAGTAAGAAGAAGGAAGAGAGAAAGAGATTGTATAGGAAGGACAAGTAATGTAGAAGAGAGGAAAGAGAAGGGGAAAGGAAAGTATAGAAAAGAAATACAGAAGGGAAAGAAGGAGAGGAAAAGATATATGCATAGGAAGGGACAAAAAAGAGAGAGAGAGAGAGAGAGAGAGAGAGAGAGAGAGAGAGAGAGAGAGAGAGAGAGAGAGAGAGTTGGAACAGAGAAGGAGGAGGGAAAGACAGCGAATATAAGGGACGAGAAGTGTATAGAAGAAGAGAAGAAGGAGAAAAGGGGAAGGAGAAGAGAGGGAGGAGATGATGATGTAGAAGGCGGGTGGAGAGGAAAGCAAGCATCTGAGGAGTTTGTTCTTGGCGCAGCGATAAAAAAGAGAGAGAGAAAAGAAAGACCCAAGAAAGATTAGCAAAAAAAAAAAAGAAAAAAAAAGAAAAAAGAAATTACCACCATATTCTTTTTTCGTCCACGTTAATGAAGAATAAATAAACGAACGCGTCTTTTGGCTCAGTAAAAAAAAGAAATATATATCTAACCCCAAATAAAAAAAAATAGGGGAAGAATCAGTGATGAACCCAACGAGGAAAATAATAAAAGACAAAGAAAATGGAGGTTTGTTTCAAGATAACACGTTTGCTCATTCATACTGACACAACAGACCACAGACTTGTATTCGTTACCAGAACATACCAAAACACAGAGGTAGATAGATAGATACAGAGATAGATAGCCATAGATGAAAAAAGAAGAAAAAAATAGAATACACAATAGATGAAGACAGTTGAAGAAAACACCATTAGTAGCGAAATAAGAAGCAACGAGAAGTAATATATTTTTTTTCCCTGCCGGCACTCAGCGAACCAGCGCCCTCTTGTGTCCACGCGGCAAGACTCACCATGGGGACTGAGAGAGAGAGACAGAGAGACAGAGGGAAAGAGAGAGACAGAGACTAAAACATAGGCATACAAATACACGCACGGAGACAGACACGCACTAACAGACAGACACACAAATAGACAGAGACGCACAAAAAGAGACAGACAGACACAGATAGAGAGGGAGAGTGTGTCATTAGCCAGGTTCAAGGAAAGAGCAAGAAAAAAAATATTGCATACAATCTCCCAGCACAACTTAAGGTGACAGGGAGGAGGCTAATATGAGGGGCTGTTAAAGTAGAGGAAGGGAAGGGAAGGGGCGAAGAAGGGCCGGTGGAGGTGGTTGAGAGGCGGAAGCAACAGGTAAAGATAGAGTGGAAGGGGGAAGTAGAGAAGGAAAGGGAAGAGAAGGGAGAAGAGAAGAGAGAAGAGATGGGCTGCAGGAGGAGTGGAAAGGTGAGAGGAACAGGAGAGTAAGAAGCAACACCACCTTCAAGCACAACAGAATAACAGAAAAAAAACAGTAGAAACAACAATAGAAGCAGAAACAAGAAGGGAGGAAAGACAAAGAGGGGAAGAGAAGGGAAGAAAGAGGCGAATGAGGGAATGACGAGGCGGAGAGATGAGAGGAACAGGAGAGAGGAAAACAACACCACCCTCAAACACAACAGAATTACAGAAAAAAAAACAATAGAAACAGCAATAGAATCAAAAACAACCACAATAACAAAGCAACCAAAACTCTCTCTCTCTCTCTCTCTCTCTCTCTCTCTCTCTCTCTCTCTCTCTCTCTCTCTCTCTCTCTCTCTCTCTCTCTCTCTCTCTCTCTCTCTCTCTCTCTCTCTCTCTCTCTCTCTCTCTCTCTCTCTCTCTCTCTCTCTCTCTCTCTCTCTCTCTCTCTCTCTCTCTCTCTCTCACACACACACACACACACACACACACACACACACAGTCGTAACATCATGCACCTTCATCCTCTCTCTCTCTCTCTCTCTTCCTTCTTTCTTTCTTATTCCCTTCCTTCCGTCCTTCCTCTCATTCTCTCCTTTCGTCGTACTACCCTAAAGGCGATGGTCTCAGCCCCGCCCACGCAGACAGCCCAAACAAGACTCACCTCCACCTCAAAACAAGTCCACACACACAGACAATAGACCTTAAACAGACCTACCCTCTATCTCCTTAAACAGACCTACCCTCTCTATCTCCTTAAACAGACCTACCCTCTCTCTCCTTAAGCAGACCTACCCTCTCTATCTCCTTCCCTCGCCACGTAACTCTTTCTACACTAACCAGAATATTATTTTCTTGGGTCATTCTCATTCAACATCCAGCCTCAATCAGTACTCTCGCCTATAACAATTGATTTATGAGCCCATTCATATAACACATACCTACCTTCTCTCTGTTTCCCTCGTTGCTCTCTCTACACATACTAGTGCATTAATATCTTGGGTCATGCATATTTTACTTGCAGCCTTAATCAGTACTCTTCAGCCATATCAATACATTACTTAGCCTGTTCTTATTACGTGCCATAAACCTACATTAGTTGCGGCCCCATGATTACATACCACAATCAATCAGTCAGTCAGTCAATCAGTCAGTCAGTCAGTCAGTCAATCCATTCTTACTGATATGATAGCTTAGGCCATTATCATTCTCATCTCCAACTCTAGTTCTTTCCCTTGCTAACATTTTCCCTTTATATATACAATGTTAAATCTTACAACATATGCCTCAATCAGTTCTGTTGGACCATACTTTATTTTTTTTCACGGTCAACCCAAGACGCCTCCCTCCCCTTCCCTCCTTCCCCCACACAACGCCCATAACAGCCCAGTCTATTCCCGCTGCCCTTTCATTATTCGTTCCCGTTGACAGCACTCACCTCAAATTATTACTGAGTCCATTTATATTAGTACTTTATTTAAACCATCTTCATTCCTTAATAATAATCTTCTAGTATATCATTCGGCTTATGGTACCCCGCATCCTCCCACACACACATATCTATACACACACATACACACACACACATAAACCGCCTCCCTCTCTCACACACACACAGTAACCCCACCTACACAAACACACACCCAGAGGTAAAGAAAGACACGCGAGAAGTGAAATAAGGTAGCAAACAGGTGTGTGAGCCAGGTATTGTGAGTGGCAGGGCAGGTGAGGCAGAGCAGAAGGCCGAGTCCCCATCACACACACGCATGAAATATGGACAGAATAACGAAGGAGTGCAATGACGGACGGAATGATATGGGAGGAAAAATGAGGAATGATGGAGATGGAGATAGAGAGAGAGGAAGAGGAGGAAGTGGTGGTGGTAAATAAGCCTGCCCGTCAATCTTCCTTACTCAAGAGATCTGTCCGAAACTTGGGTCGAACAAAACCAAGGGAAAAGGGAAGCCCGAAGTTGTGTGATTTGACATGGAGGAAGAAACATGGGGAAAAGTGCGCCGGCCAGTGAAATCTTATTAGAGGCGATTGCAGGAAGTAAATAATGAGAGAGAGAGAGAGAGAGAGAGAGAGAGAGAGAGTCTGGCAAAACAAACTTCCTTCATGTAACAAATTGAGTTAAAAAGGACGAGTATAGTTGGAGAAACTTAGACGTGTTTCTCTCTCTCTCTCTCTCTCTCTCTCTCTCTCTCTCTCCTCTCCTTCATTCCCTTACTTCCTGTTAGTCAGAAAGTTGTGAATTGAACTTGCGCCAAAGACAACACTGGCCATGATAAACTGAGAGAGAGAGAGAGAGAGAGAGAGAGAGAGAGAGAGAAGGATGTGGGTGTGAAATGCGCAAACACAAGACAGAAAAAGGAGAAGGAGGAGGAGGAGGAAGAGGAGAAAGACAGGATAGTGATGAAGATAGACCGATCGAGATATTAGTAGTAGGAGGAGGTCGAGAAAGAGAGGAAAGTGACATTTACATTTTCGGCTCACAACAGATATTTCCAATGGCCACAAAATAAGATACGTCGGGTTCTCATAAGTGATTTTTACGTTCATGGTGCAGAAGCCGTTTCAAGCTGCCACTGGGCACATAAAACTACCCATGGAAATACTAACACAGCCACAACGAAAGCCTTAACAAATATGTGTAGGTGAGCCTCGAAATATGGGACAATATCTGCATTATAAGATTCACAGTTTCGTCCTTTACATAACGTCGCCATAAGAATCTATTTGCTCTGTACACTCACATTGCAACCGGTAACGTGAGGCGATCAAAATAACGTAATTCCTTCCTTTTCTCCCATTCAAAATCTACTTTTCACACTGCAACCGGTAAATGAGGCGATCAAAATAACGTAATTCCTTCCTTTCCTCCCATTCAAAATCTACTTTTCACACTGCAACCGGTAAAGTGAGGCGATCAAAATAATGTAACTCCTTCCTTTCCTCCCATTCAAAATCTACTTTTCACACTGCAACCGGTAAATGAGGCGATCAAAATAATGTAACTCCTTCCTTTCCTCCCATTCAAATTCTACTTTAGTCCCATCAGTTCGCTCTCTGGTCGTCCCTTTGTCACAGTATCCCCTCATAACTTTCTCTTTTTTCATTATTGTTTTCTTTTGTTTTTTTTTACGCCCCTGCACTGTCTCCTCTGCTGTAAAAAAAAACTGTTCCAGCACTTCCCAGTTTAATATTTTGTCTAACTTTCATATTCCTTCACTTTCTGCACCTTTTCCGTACATTCAAATCGTCTACCTCTCTTCCCTTTAATTGTGCTTGGTATCCTTCACTCCTGTAGTTTCCTCTCGTAACTATTTCACCATTTGCAAGCTTAATGTATTTTGTCTGACTTTCATATTCCTTAATTTTCTGCACCTTTTCCGTCCATTCAAATCGTCTACCTCTCTTCCCTTTAATTGTGTTTGGTATCCTTCACTCCCGTAGTCTCCTCTCGTAACTATTTCACCATTTGCAAGCTTAATATTTTGTCTAACTCATATTCACTCACCTTTCCTCATCTTCTTCGTCCCTTCACCTTTTCTTCCTCATCTCCCTTTAATCATCTTTGGTCATCTCTCTCTCTCCCTCTCGTAGTTTCCCTTCATAACTGTTTCAGCATTTACCAGCTTAACATTTTGTCTAACTTATGTTTCTTCACTTTTCATCACCTTTCCTCATCCATTTCAACCTTTTACATCGTTTATCTCTTCTTTAATTATTTTTTTCTCTCTTAACTTCATCTCACGTTTACCTGTTTAATATTTTGTCTAACTCATATTTCCTTCCCTCACCTTTTTTTCCTTTTAAATCGTCTACCTCTCCTATTAATAATTTTTGGACACCCTTCTCCGGCAGCTTCCGTTTAACATTTTCCCTAACTCATATTCCTTTACCTCTCCGCGCCTGGCCCGTCCTTTCACATCCTCTAGCTCTTCTCTAATCAGTTCTTTTTGATCGTCCCTCTGTGGCGGCGTCCCCTTCTAATCCTTTCAGTATTTCCTCGCTTAACATGTGGTCCGCCTCGTATGTTCCCTCGCCTTTGTGGCCGTCATAAACTGTTAAACTCTTATTTTCGCCTAATCCACTTCCCTCCGCCCTTGCTGCCCACGCGTCCACATCACAGCCGCGAGGGCGTTCAGTCTCACCCTTGGCCCGACCCTCCAATCAATTATGCCATCGCCTTTGAAATTTCGCGCCCGAGATCGGCTTTGCGAGTTCGTCATAAGGCTGGTCTTGGGGAGTCAGTGGATATGTGTTTTGTTTCTTTCGCTGGTGATGGGTTTGGTTAATCTTCCTCGCTTATGTTAGAGTTTTTTTGGGAGCAGATTTGAGGAGGTGTTTGGTTTTGTGGTGAATAATGTGTTGTTTTTGAGATTGTTTTTGGTTGTTGTTTTTCTTTGTGTGTGTGGGGGGGAAGGTAGTTGTTTTTTTGTGTGTGTTTAGCGGAGAAATAGCAGTGTATCTCCAGTGTTTGTCTTGGGTATTGCGTTATTCAAAGGCTTTAATAATGTCTTGTTTACATATAATTACTCCAAACTACGTCCTCCAATTTTTCTTTTATTTATTTATTTTTTTTTCTTTCACTTTCAACTCTTTTTTTTCCTCTTTCTCCTCCTCCTTGTCTTCTGCTTATTCCCCTTCTTATTCTTTCTTTTCTTTCTTCTAGGTTTTCTTTATCTATCCATCTTTCTCCTTTACAACCCCTTCCCTCTTTTTCTCTTTTCCCTTCCTCATTTATCACTGTCTTCTCTTCCTTCTCCTTTTTATCTTCCTCTTCTTTCCACTTTTTTCTCATCCTTCTATCCATCTCCTTCCTTTTCCACCCCTTTCCATTTCCTTCCTTATTTTCTCAATCATCATCTTTGTCTTCTTCCTCTTCTTTCCTTCTTTTCCTCATCCATCTAAGCATCTCTTTCCTTTTCGGCTTCTCTCCCTCTCTCCTTTCCCTTTTTATAATCCATGACCATCTTCTCCTTCTTATTCTTCCTCTTCAGTCCTACTTTTCCTCATCTAACTATCCATCTTCATCCTTTTTCCAACCCTTTCCCTCTCTCCCTTTCCGCCTCCCCCTTCCTCATCCATCACCTCTTAAACCCCTTTCCCACCTACACCCTTTTTCCTTTTCAACACTCTATCGTTGTTTTTTTTTCCATACGTCTCACTCCCTTTTTCGGCAACCTCCCCTTACCTCCCCTCTCCTCTCCCTGCCCCTGCCCTTTCTCCCCCACCTCTCTCCCTCCCCCTCCCCTCCCCTCCCCTCCCCTCCTCCCCTGGGGCTCACGCGTGGGGTCTCCTACGGCCCGCTTGCTAACTTTTAATGAGATTTCCGAGCAGGTGAGTTTGGGTGGAGGAGCGCAATGGTAAGCTCTCCCTCCTGCTACTACTACTACTACTACTACTACTACTACTACTACTACTACTACTACTACTATTACTACTACTACTACTACTACTACTACTACTACTGGTGCTGCTGTTGCCTCTTCTACTGTTCATGTATTTAATTTTCTTTCATGTATTTTTTTTCTTTTTCTTTTTCAATCTTCTTTCTCTCGTTTTCTTTTTCGTCCTCATCGTCTTCCTCCTCCTCTTCTTCCTCCTTCTTCCTTGTTCTCGTCATCATCTTCCTCTTCCTCCTCCTCTTCCTCTTCCTTGTTTCAAATCGCAGTGTTTCCCCATCAATTCCTTCCTTAATCTTTTCCTCCTCCTCCTCCTCCTCCTCTTTAATCTCATCTTCCTTTTATTAATTGCTATTGTTACTACTACTACTACTACTACTACTACTACTACTACTTCAGCTCTTACCCCTTTGCTTATGATCATCTTTACTTCTCTCTCATTAACCTTTCATTTCACCTCCATTTGTCTCTCTCATTCATTCTCCTTTATTGCTCCTCGTCCCTTCTTCGTTCACCTCTTGTCTCATTTCCTCTTTCCTCTTGACTTCTTCCTTCCTTCCTTCCCTCCCTTCCTTCCTATATAGCTGTTAACACCTTCCTCTTCCTCCTCCTCCTCCTCCTCCTCCTCCTCTTCCTCCTCCTCCTCCAGAATCCGGGAAGTAATGATAGCAAGGATAAGCGCAAGAAAGAGGACGGGAAGATAATCGTAAAATTCGGACGTAAAAGTGAAATAAGGCGTCGGTGTCATCGAAGAAAATGGGAGCGTCGTTTCGCGTGACCCGTTTTCTATGACGTTAAGGAATCTGGAGGTGCGAGGGGGAGCTCTTTTATTGTTATCCTGCGCGTCTCTCTCTCTCTCTCTCTCTCTCTCTCTCTCTCTCTCTCTCTCTCTCTCTCTCTCTCTCTCTCTCTCTCCACTCCTCTTCCTCCTCCTCCTCCTCCTCCTCCCAGCGTGACGGTCTGCTTGTTTGCCTGTTTGTCTGTCTGTCTGTTAATCTTATCAGCGCCTGAATTACCGAACAGGATGAGGAGGGAGGAAGGGAGGAATGAAAAAGAGGAGGCAATGGAAGGGTGAGGGCGCCAGAGGGAGGGAGGAAGGGGAAAGAGAAAAGGGATTGGAATGGAGACAGACTTCTATCATGCGGCTCTGATAACAGCATTACTACTACTACTACTACTACTGCTACTACTACTACTACTAATAGATAAAGAGATGCAAGGGATGGTAGAGAGAGCAATAATAAAGGAAGGAAGGGGAGGAGGAGGAAAAATATGAAGAGGATGAATGAATTAATGAATGACAGAAGAAAGGATGAGAAAGAAAATAAATAAATAAAAAATGAAAGAAATGTCGAGAGAAAAAGAGGAAGGAAAGAAGAAAGAAATGACGAAATGAATAAAGAAAGGAAAGAAAGAAGAAAGGATATGAATGAGGGAAGGAAGGAAGGAAGAAAGGAAGGAATCAGAAAACGGGAGAGAAAGGAGGAAACATGGAGGAAAGACTAAAGATTCCTCCCTCCCGGATATTAACATTAACTATTATATTTATTCGCTTACTTCTTTATTATTACTGTTATGGTGTGTGTGTGTGTGTGTGTGTGTGTGTGTGTGTGTGTGTGTGTGTGTGTGTGTGTGTGTGTGTGTGTGTGTGTGCTCGTTCCGACAGTAGAAACAAATATTAAAATTGCGTACAGTCCCAATTTGTCGGGTTACTTTTTTTGGCCCTGAGCTTAAATGAATAACATCCATATATGCATGACACAAAAACACACACAAACACACCGCCTGCGAACTTTGCAGCCTTGTTTTTGATGGCGCGTTTTGATCCTCTTTGTGTGTCTGTCTGTCTGTGCGTTTGTGTCTGTTTGTGTCTTTTCGTTTTGATGCACAAGTTGAAGTACCAGTAGAAGAAACACTACATGGAAGTTGATAGGTTATTTTTTTGCAATTTCGAAGGTTTGTTACTCTGAAATTTCCTAAGAGAATTTTTCAAGGTTTTTAGAAGTTAGTAAAAGCTGATAAGTAAGTATTAAGACTTCAAGAGGTTCTAGGAAGTCAGTTAAAGGGTTTAGATTCCATTCTGTAGTCTTAATAAAGGTCTGAGAAGTCGTTGAAGTTCTTGCCGTGCTTCAAATTGCTCCTAAAAGCCTCTCATAAACGTCTTGATTGTGTTGTAAGTTTATCGCACAGCTTATGATTATTTTTGAGCTTCCCTGATAAAGTTTTTTAAGAGTCACGTAGATATATCGAACTGTCTTAATATCATTCCTGTCTTGTTAATCATGAATCCCTGCCATTGCCTCTGCTAAAACCTTTACGCTCAATTTATAAGCTCTCCCTTCCGAGGCCATACCTTTGTGATCAGTTTCCAGAGTGTCAGTCAGCCAGACCTCGCTCCCTACAAGCTTTCTACGAACCACTCTGACGGGTTAATGGCTTCATATAACATTGATTAGCTTTCTTAGTAGGAATATGGCGCAAATAGTCCTAAGAAAAACAATTGAATGTAAAGCATGTAGAATTCAACGAAGACTGATAACTGTTTAGAAGCAGCCTTTGTTTTTTTGAATTAGTAATGAGTGAAATGTCTTTGCATGGGAGAGCTTGGTCGTAAGTACTGAAGTCTCTTAGTGAGGTCGGGTTGGAGTATTACTTTTGAGATTTCTTGTGAGGGATGTCTAGACCGAAAAAACCTACCTCTTGCAGACTCCTTACGTTCTTATGTTCTTATGTTCTTAAAGTATTGAGGTCTCTGGAAGCCTCTGGTGCCGCGCTCGTCAGCTGAAGAACTCACACCTTCCGCGACAACTCCGCCTCTGGTTACATTCCCCCGGAGGCCACACGTACCCCTGGGGGCCTCAAGTGTCCTTCAGCCCTTCTCATCCCCTTTCCCGTCACCCGCTCCCTCTTCACGCCCGGCTCCTCCACCCCGCCTCCCTTTTTTCAACCTCTTCACCCTCTCCTAACTAGGCCCGCCCAGCCCTTCATCACCTCCCTGTCACCCCTTTTCTATGTCCCTTTTTCACCCCTTTATGTTCTGCTTTCTATCTTCCCCTTCATCTTTTCCACCGCTACTGTTCTGCTTTTTCCCTTTCTCTTCATCTTCTCCACCGCTGCTGTTCTGCTTTTTCCATCTTTTTTACCGCTTATTTTCTGCTTTTTCCCTTCCCCTTCATCTTTTTCGCGGCTTTTTTTCTGCTTTTTCCCTTCCCTTTCATCTTTTCCACCGCTTCTGTTCTGCTTTCCCCCTTTCTCTTCTCCTTTTCCACCCTACTCCCATCTCTCCACCCTTCTTTTCCCTTCCTTCCCCTATCCACTCTAACTTAAACTCTCCACCCTACGTCAACCTCTCCACTCTTTTGTCTCTCCCATCCTCCCTGCATCGACCTTCTTCACCCTTCTTTTTCCCTCCACCCTTTCCTTATCCACCTCTCCACTTTTTATCTACTGTCTCCCCTCCACTCTTTCCTTAGCCTTCCATCCATCTACTCCGCTTCCATCTCTGTATTCCTTTTCCTTTCTTTTCTTCTTTTTTTTCTTCTCCACCATCTCCCTTTCATCCCCTCTCCAATGCACCCTGTACCCTTTCTAATCCGCCTCCCCCCTTCTCTCTCTCCCTTCTCCCCCCTCTTCTTCCTTCTCTCTTCCCCCTTATTCGTCACCTCTCTTTGCCACCCCTCCGCCACCCCTTACCCCGCCCCTCCCTGCCCCTCCTCCGACACCCATCCCGCCACCTTCCCTGCCCCTTTCCCGCCCCTGCCGCCGCCCTCCCGCCCCTTCCAACACAATTATTTACACGACAAAAACAAGGAACACACATTTGATCTCTGACAGACGCGGATCACGGGATAACAGCTGAGGGAGGGAGGGAGGGAGAGAGTTTGAGAGAGAGAGAGGGAGGGAGGGAGAGAAGGAGAGAGAGGGAGGGAGAGAGAGGGAGCTAGAGATGGAGTAAGAGGAGGGAGGGAAAAAAGTTAAGGAGTATAAGAGAGTGGAGACGATTGGACGTAGGGAAGTAGGGAAGCTGAGGAGGAAGAGGAGGGAGGGATGGAAGAGGAAGGAGGAAGAGGGAGAGGGAGGGAAAGAGGATAAGAAGGACGGAGGAAAGGAGCTAAGTAGTGGTAGAGGGAAGGGAGGGAGGTTAGGAATAGCGAGAGGGAGGGAGAGGAAGAGGGAGGGAGGGATAGAGAGAGAGAGAAGGAGGGAGGGAGGGAGGAAACAATAGTAGAACAACCAGCTATGGAGAGAAAAGGGGAGATTGCTACCGACCCCTGCTCTCCCTCCTCCTCCTCCTCCTCCTCTCCCTCCTCCCCTTTTCACACTCTCTCTCTCTCTCTCTCTCTCTCTCTCTCTCTCTCTCATAGTCTATCTAAATATTTATCTATATCTGATATGTCAGTAACACACACACACACACACGCACACATACACAAACACACTACCCCCACCCCCCTCACCCCCCCACACCCCTCACACACGCCCAGAATAAACACTTCCAGAGCCTCCTCCACACCCTCTCCTTCACCCCTTCTTCCCACCTGAAAGTCCGAGGGGCAAGACAAACCCATCCCACACCTGCCCGTAAGGCCGAGACTCCCCCAGGAAAGACCCCCAAAACCTCCCCTGTAAGCCCCGAGGTGTCCCAGGCCGCTGTGTCACGGGCGGCGCGGGTTGGGAAGAGAGTTAAAGAAATAATAGCCGTATCGATCACGTCTTTTCAGCGCTAAATCTGTGTATTGTGCCGCGAACAAATACCAGTGAAACCCATACAGCCAGCGAGGAGACGAAGGGAGGAGGAGGAGGAGGAGGAGGAGGAGGACGAGGAGGAGGGGGAGGAGAGGGAGATGAGAGGAGAAACCAGTCCGCCAGTCTACCCGTTTGAAAGCCAAGCCAGTCATTCATTTCATTCATTTCCTTTATTTTTCTTTACTTTGGGTTCTTTTTATTTCTCTTTTCTTTGATTTTCTGGTTTTCTATAATTTCCTTCACCTTATTCCCATTTTTTTTCTCTGCTTACTCCTCTTTCCTTTTCTCTCATTTCTCTAATTTCCTCTTCAATCTTTTCTTTTTCCTTCTGTTCCTTACCTTTACTCTCATTTTCTTTCTATTTCCTTCCTCACAATTGCTCAGTAGTTTCAATAATGATACGAGGAGAGAGAGAGAAAGCAGATAACGTGAGGAGAGAAGAGAAAACGAGAGGAAAAGGAGACGTGTAAAGAAGAGAAGAGAAAGGACGAAAATGAAGGGATAAGAAAAGGAGATGACAGTGAAATAACAGGGAAGAAGGAGAAAGGATCAACCAATCAACCAACCAACCAGTCATGCATTCAGCCAACCCAACCATTCACTTCTCTCCTTTCTCTCTCTTCCTCTCCTCTCCCATCCTTCCTGGAACCTCTCTCTCCCTGGCAGGCTTTGCACGGTTTCTTTCTTTAATTATTTACTTGTGGCACGTGAGGGGCGGGAAGGAAGAGGAAGGAGAGGCACAACAAACGCGGGGAGGGAGGAAGGAGAGGGCGGGAGGTAGGGAAGGGAGGGAAGGGAGGTAGGGCGTTGTGTGTGTGTGTGGGTGTGTGTGTGTGTGGTGAGGTGGGGTCGGGTTGCCTGCCTGCCTGCCCGCCCGGGACTTTACTACCCTTAGCCTTGTGTACTGCCGCCCTCAGCCCGACTCTGGTTTAGTATAGTTTCCCTTCCTCTTGCTCTCTCTTCTTCGGCCACCGCCACCTCGCATCCCTTGTCTCTCGTGTGTTTAGGGGGGAAGGTGGGAGGGGGGTATGTGTTTGTGTGTGTGGGGTAGAGGAGGGGTATTGGTGTGTGTGTGTGTGTGTGTGTGTGTGTGTGTGTGTGTGTGTGTGTGTGTGTGTAGGACGTATGTATCAGTGAGAAAGAGAGAGAGAGAGAGAGAGAGAGAGAGAGAGAGAGAGAGAGAGAGAGAGAGAGAGAGAGAGAGAGAGAGAGAGAGAGAGAGAGAGAGAGAGAATCCATTGACTATACCATTCTTTTCATTAGTCTTTCCTCTCTCCTTTTTCCCATTATCTCATTTTCCCCCTTTTTTTTTCCTCGTCCGTCCTTTTTGCATCCTTTGTTTTTCGAGTCCTTTGTCTTCGCTTCTCTTTGTGTTTGCGTTTTTTTTTTTTTTTTTTTTTTTTTACGTGTTTGCCGGCGTGTTTTTCTTTCTGTTATTTGTCCTTTTTTGTCTCTGTGTTCGGCGGTTGCTTTGTGGTTCATGGCTTTTGGGTGCTGTGTTGTTGCCGCCGTCTGTGTTTATTATGCCTGTGTCTGTCTGATATATATTGTTTGGGTGTTTGTCTTTTGGTCCAGTTTGTTTGTCTGTGTGTGTGTTTCTCTATATCTATTTTTATTTTTCGTTATTTCTCTCGTTCGTTTGCTCTATTTTTCATGTTTTCACTTTTTCATTTTTTGTAGTCATTTCCTATTTTTTTTCTATCAATCCATCTGTCAAACTTTTCATCCACCAATGTTCATCTGTCTATTCATTTCTGTGTTTCTTTGTACGTAACTATCTTTGTATCAGTCATCATTTATCTGTTTATCTGTATCCATATCTATCTATCTAAACACCGATCTACTTATCAGTGTAATTACCCATCAACTCATACCTTCAACCTATCATCCATCACTCTATACACCAATCACTGTCGTTTTGAATTATTATTACAATCCCACTTATGTAGCGTTGAATCCCCTTCCCTCGTGTCTCAATGCCCTGTACCCCGCGCGCTGTACCTTACCACCCCGACGTCCTCTATGCCCTGAACTCTTTGACCAAGAGTCTTTGTTGTGCCACCAGGGGATGCTATTGAAGGAGATTGCGTCACTCATGAGCCACGTGTTGTCAAGACCTCGCTACCTTCTCCGGTCCTTGGCTCTCGTCTCTCTTCTGTACTTGTCACGTATTGGAGTGTCTCTGCTCAGTACACGACGCAGTAGTTTGCAGGAGGTATAATTATCGCCCATGTGTTTCGTTTACCGTGGTTGGTGTTCCGTTCTTGGCTTATATTCTTCATTTCTGCTTCATATTTCTTGTATCCTTGTGTTCCGTTACGCTTGTTTGTCTCAGTGTTCCGTGTCTTTAATGTTGTGTTTCTTACTTTCCGTTCCTTTGTTCCATGTTTCGTGAATTGTGTTGGAACTTTCTATTTTTCCTCTAAGTTCCATTACCTGAGCTCCTACGTACTTAACCTTATGTACCCTGACTCGTGTTGCGTAATATATACCTCTATCCTCTTCACCTTGCCCTGTCTCTTTCCTTCTTAATCTCATAACACAGGAAGACAACAGAAAACGCCGCAAAATACACACATACTTGGGCTTGCAGAAAATATAAAGTCTACGTTGCGGTCTTGCCAGATTTCACCAACCCAGCTTATAATAATTCCCTTCCTCCGCCCGGCTGACCACCACCTTATATCCTGTGAATTATTAGGTAGGGTAATGGAAGGTGTTTGTCCTTTCATATTTAACTGGTTCAGCTACGTCTAGATACGTACTCTTGACGCGGGTGTCTGTTGAGAACTAAAGTAAGAGTAATGACAGCAAATTAGAGAAAATATATAGACATGTTCAGAGTGGATAAGATATTTCTGGGAGCTGTAATTTAATGCGTTCTCCCTCTCGTGGATTCTCTCTCGCGTTCCCTCTTTCTCCATCTTTGTCTTTCTCTTTGTAACTTTATTAACATGTATATTAATCTATTAATATACATATCTATCCAACTCTATCTATCTAGTTATCTTCATCTCTCCTTTTATACTTTCTGCCTATTATTTACATGTCTGTCTGTTTCTCTGCCTATCCACTTACTTCTCTGTCTATTTATTCGTCCTCTGCCGCCCCCCCTCTCTCTATCTCTTTCCCACCCTCCCTCTCCTTCCCTCTCCTCTTCTACCCACCCGCCACCCCTCCCTCCCTCCCTCCCAGGCAATACACATTTTTCACTTCGCGCAGGATAATAACTTGGCGGTGAAATTACGCGAAGATAAAGCGTTGCCAAAGCCTCGCCTTGTGACGGGCTGGATCTGTGCTCGCTGCTGCTGCCTCTCCTCGTTGCTTTATTTTTAATGTAAGTTGTAATGGGTTTTAGCTGTACCGAGAGAGAGAGAGAGAGAGAGAGAGAGAGAGAGAGAGAG
>NC_066534.1:17377662-17402662 GCF_024679095.1 Eriocheir sinensis
TGGAGGCTGGGCAAGGCTGGGGGAGGCTGGGCAAGGCTGGGGGAAGGTGGACAAGTCTGGTGGAGGATGGGAAAGGCTGGTGAAGGTTGGCCAAGGTTGGGGGAGGCTAGTAAAGGGTGGGAGAGGATGGAAAAGGTTGGTGGAGGGTGGAAAAGGCTGGTGGAGGCGGTGGTTGAGATACTGGAAGGGGACTGGAAAACTCTTGTGGTGGTGGAGAAAGGCGGGGAAGGATATTGAAGAAACTCTAAGAAAAGGTTGTAAAAGTCTTGAAAAGGGTAGGGAAAAGCTAAAGGGAATGGCCAGGCAACACTATAAGGACGATTAGAACAACGCAAAAGTAAAAGCGTATTAATTTAAACCGTATCGTAGGGAAGTCTAGCCTGGATGGGTTTAGCGCCGGTGACAGGTGTTCATTACTCATCCTGCTAACATGGGTAGTGATGTGGGATAAATCTGTTCTAGGGGAGAATAAATTTTGGGTGTTCGCATTGTCCATCACGACAGCCGCTGAGTAATGTTAACGTGGCTGGCTGTGTCCGTAGAGTTTTACGCGTCACTGTCTAGGTAACTCTCCGCCTGTAGCGCTCTGTACCTTGTAGGCATGGAAAAGATGATGCAATTTGGTGGAAATCTTGCTGAAATACCTCCCCTGATCAATCTCCTGGTGTTAAATGTGGCTGTAGATCTCCCGAGACTTTGTTGCTGAACTGTAAACATTTTCTGTATTTATTTGAAAATTTTCCGTAGCAAATTGCAATGTTTTGTTACTAAATATGAGCAGTTAGAGGAAAATCGATAGTGATGGTACTACTACTACTACTACTACTACTACTACTACTACTACTGCTACTACTACTACTACTACTACTACTACCACCACTACTACTTCCATTACTACCACCACTACTACCACTACCACTACTACTACTATTACTACTACTACTGCTACTGCTACTACTACTACCACAATTGTTACTCTCGTATTGCAGGTCTGTTGCGGGTCGATATAATGGTATGGGTTCAAAGCGAAAAACAGGGTAGGAGTCTCAAGATAAGGAGCTGGGATGCATTTTCTCTCCTTACGATATTGCTGTAGGTGTGTTGAGGTGCCATGTGCTCTGGTCTGGTGCCCTTGTTATCGGCTGGTGAATGAACGACAGATTTCTAGCAGGCATTTAAGCCCGAAGAACCGTTAGATAAGCGACTGGTGGCTTATTTTCTTACCTGCAACGTTCCTCTAGGTGTGCCGAATAGCCAAATGCCTCTGTTCTCGGTGGAAGGATTAGCAGATCAGAAGCCAGAGCGTTTTAGGGTAAGTCGCAGGTGAAATAACAGTCTCCCTTATCGGTGGCTTGCTTCTGGGTCCACTTCACACCTGTAATCTTGTCTGATGAATAATGCAGGAGGAGCGAAGCGTGTGAAAGGTCATCTGTGTTAGTCTGCTTCGTGTGGCGTCTGAGCTTGTTGGACATCATTGTACAGAACTGCTTTTAGATATATAGAGTAGATGACGTTAGGCTCTAAAACGTGACTGACTCCAAGGGAAACGTTTGATACTGAGCATTAAGAGTTCAATATGGCAAGTTTTTGTGTTTACTGTCTTGGGTAAGTTAGATAGTTTGTTAATTGAGTGACGAGGTGTTTAAGGAGTTGTCTAGTCAGTTAGTTAGTTAGTTAGTTGGTTAATTAGTGAGATGGTCAATTGGTTAGTTATTTAAATAGTTAAGGAAAGAAGAAAATGTATATATGTGTTCGAGTTCTTGGGTGTGTGTGTGCGTGTATATGAGTTGGGTGTATGCGTGTGTGGGTGCGCGCGCGTGCGGCTGCAATACCCCGGCCAGCCGTGAATATTTGAATGACCACGTCCATCACGCCGCGCGGGGAATAAATCGGGCGAGCGAGACAGGCGCGGCTGACACTTTGGTGGATGATGAATTGCTGGCCGACACATACACACACACACACACACACGCACACGCCACCTCCCTACACACACCCTACCCCACAAACACCCCCTTCTCCCCCCCACACACACGAAGTAGACGTATATATATGGAGGTGTTGCCAGGCGAGAGAAGACCCCCTTAACAGTCTTATGAGCGGCAGCTGAGGGAAGGGAAGGAGGGAGAGAGGGAAGGAAGAGACCATACACGTGAAGCTATGGGATGGCAGGCAGGCGAGGCGGAGGGCGGAAAGGGTGTGAAACGGGAGGCGAGAAAAGAGGGTAGAGATAAGTATGGTGGAGGCAGCTGAGGAGGCGGGCGAAGGAGGAAGGGACGAGAGGTGACGGAGAGGTATGGTATGTGTCTATGGGATGCCGGGAAGGGTGTGAAACGAGAGGCGAGGAAAGGTAGAGCGGTATAAGTAAAGGGGAGGCGTGAGGAAGATGCAGTTAGGTAGAAGAAGGGAGGGAGAGAGGGAAGGATCTTAGCACGAGGGATGTGAAGCGTGCTGAAAGGAAGGTAAAAAGTTAAGTAAGGAAGGTATGGGTGCCGAAAAGGGGGTGGAAAAGGGAAAGGATTTTATGAGGGACGCTTTAGAAGAAGTTAAGAGGCGGGTAGAGGGGCGGAAAAGTAGATAGTGACAAATTTGAAGATGAAGGAAAAGCGAAAAAGAAAAATAGCGAAGACGATAGGTATAGAAAGTGAGAGAAAATACATATTGAACAGAAAGGAAGGCAAGACAAGGCAGAGAGATAAATATAAATGCTAGATAAACAGATAAAGGTAATGGGAGGAGGGACAGAAAGGGAAGCAGAGAGAGAAAGAGAGAAGGGAGAAGGGAGGAAGATAGAAACATTTTAGGCAAAGCGAAAGGGAGAAATGACAAAAGGGAGGAAAACAAGTGCAGGAAGGAGAAAGAAAGAGTAAGGGAGGAAAGAGACTGAGGGAAGAAGGGAGGAAGATAGAAACATTTAGGCGAAACAAAGGGAGAAATGACAACAGGGAGGGAAACAAGAGCAAGAAGGAGCAAGGGAGGGTAGAGACTGAGGGAGGGAAGGAGAGATAAACTGTCAAGAAAAAAGAAAAACAAAGAAAAGTGACAACAGGAAAACAAATGAAAGGAGAAAACGTAAGAGAGGAAAAAGATGGAGTGAGTGAGTGAGGGAGTGAGGGAGGGATGAGTAAGGGAGAATCTGACAAGCAAAAACAATAAGAAAAGTAACGAAAAATAAAACAAGTAAAAGACAGGGAGAGAGAAAGAAAGTAAAGGAAAAAAAGAGGCAGAATAAGGGAGTGAGGGAGGGAGAAAGCGACTTGCAAGAACAATAACAGAAGTGAAAATAATGAAAAAAAAGTTAAAGAAGGAGAGAGAATAAAGGAAAACGAAACGGAATGAGAGAGAGAGAGAGAGAGAGAGAGAGAGAGAGAGAGAGAGAGAGAGAGAGAGAGAGAGAGAGAGAGAGAGAGAGAGAGAGAGAGGTGAATGAGTGAGCGAGGTTCGTCTTGTCCACTCCTCCTTCCCCTCCCCCACCCTCCCTCTCCCTCCGTCAGCGCCGCCACCCGGAGTCAACAGAGTGGCGGAGTGAGGTGCGTGTCGTCAGGACGGTCGCTGCGCCTTATTTATCGCACCATAAACGCGCGCCAAGACGACAGCCTCCAGCACTCGCAATAAATACAAAAGAGCAAACTCGCCATTACCTTTATGTAGGAAGAGAGGAGACGAGACGGCCAGGGGAGGGGAGGAAGGACAGGTACCGGGAGAGGGCGATGGGAAAGAGGGAGATAGAAGGGTGGGGAACGGACGAAGAGGGATGGATGGGGGAGGTAAAAGAGGGTAGAGAGTAAAGTAGAAAGGGAGAGGACCAGAAGAGACCAGAAGAGAGAGGCTTTATGATTAGAGGGAAGGAAAGAAAAAGTGTAGAGTAGGATAGAGAACGAAGAGGAAGTGGAGATGGGGACTAGGAGGAGACGATAGAAAAAAAGGAAGAAAGCGAAGGATTACGGACGGAAGAAGAGGGATGGATGGGACTGGGAAAAGAGGATAGAGGGGAGAGTCGAAAGGGAAGTGAAATGGAGAGAGAATAGATATGGTGAGGAAAGGTGAAATAATGGGATAAAAAGGAACGAAAGGAAAGGAAAAGGAGAAAAAGTGTACGGCAGGATAAGAACGAAAAGGAAGGAGAGGTACTGGGGACGATAGGAAAAGAGGGAAAAAGAAGGAAGATTGGATGACAGAAGAAGAGGGATGGATGGGACAGGTAGTAGATAGTAGAGAGTAGAGTTGGAAGGGATGTAAAAGGGAGAGAGTGGCAAGGTATAGGAAGGAGAGTTGAGATTGAGACAAGATGATTAGAAGGAAAGAAAGAAGGAAGGATTGGGACAAGAGGAATGGATGGGACAGGGAGTAGAGGGTAGAGAGTACAGTAGAAAGGGAAGTAAGAGGGAGAGAGAGGGAAGGTATAAGAAGAGTTGAGATTGAGATGAGATTTTTAGAATGAATGGAAGAAACGGAAGGGGACAGGAAGTGTAGAGGAGTGAGGACGAAAGGGGGTTTTAGAGGGACAGCGTAAAGGAAGGCAAGGTGTAGCAAAGGAGAGAAGGAAAGGAAGGAGGGGGTGGAAGAAAAAAAGAGCGGGAAAATAAAGGAGATATAGGAAGATAACAAATTAAATCAACATCAAAATTCAGCTCCAAGGTTACAACGATTACTCTTTCTTAACAATATACGTACAGCACAGAATATACCAGTAAATCATGATAAAAAGTATGATATTGAATACGGTAAACGAAATTCAGAATATCAGAAAAGATTGGCAATGTAGTAAAATTGAAAGAAAAAAAACAATTATGAAAAACGAGGGAAGGAGGAGAAGAGAAGAGAAGAAGTGAAGAAGAGAAATATAAGGAAAGGGAAAGAAAGTGAAAAAGAGGAAAGGGAAAGTAACAAAGAGAGAGAAGAGGAGACAGGAAGAAAAGAGAGAGAGAGAGAGAGAGAGAGAGAGAGAGAGAGAGAGAGAGAGAGAGAGAGAGAGAGAGAGAGAGAGAGAACGTGTGCACTGGTAGAGAAAAGCTTCGCTACACGTCTGCTTCATGTATTATTCTCCCTCTCTCTGTCTGTCTCTGTTCCTCGTGTTACTGTCTGTGTCTTGTTTTGCTCTTTGTTTTTATCTGTGCCTGTCCGTCTCTTTCCCTAAGCCTGTCTGTCTGTCTGTCTGTCTGTCTGTATGTATGTATGTATGTATATGGCTGATTGATTGTATATATGTCTAACTGTCTATTTCTGTCTATTTCTCTCTCTCTCTCTCTCTCTCTCATCTCACAGTATTACATTTAAAAGTACAAAACAATGGCAGAAGGACAGGAGGGAAAAGAGGGAGGGAGAGAGGTAAAGGGAGAGAAGAAGGGGGGAAAGGGAGAGAAAGATAGGCCTCGGGAGGTAAACTTTGGGTGTAAACAGACATATTTCCTCCTCTGCCTTCCTCCCTTTTCTTCCTCCCCTCCTGAAAGAGTACTGTAATGGCGGCGTAAGTTGTGGAGGAGGAGGAGGAGGAGGAGGAAGAGGAGGAGGAGGAAGAGGAGGAGGAGGAGAAGGAGGAGGAGGAGGAGGAGAAGGAGGAGGAGGAGGAGGAAGTAGAAGAAAATGTTGTAGAGGAAGAGAACGAAGAGTAGTTTTAGGAGGAGGAGGTGGAGAAGAATTGAGAGGAGGAGGAGGAGGAGGAAGAGGAGGAGGAGGAGGAGGAGGAGGAGGAGGAAGAAGAAGAAGAAGAAGAAGAAGAGGAGGAGGAGGATATTAAGAATACGAAGAAGACAACTGGGAAAAAAAGGACAAAGAAGAAGAGTAAGTAGATGTTTCAAGAGGAAGAAAAGGACGAGGGAAAAGATGAGTAAAAGAAATATGGAGAGGAAGAAAAGAAGAAAGACGATAGAGGAGGACAAAAACTGAAGATGAAGGGAAGAATAGTAAACAGAGATGAGTAGAGAAAAGATGAGGGAAGAAAAGAAGGAAAAAAAGGAAAAATGAGAAAACAAGAGGATGAATGGAAGAGAAAAACGAGAATTGAATAAAGGAAACACGAAGAAGAAAAAGAAGAGGGACGAGAAATGAGGAAATGAAGAGAATGAAGGAGAGAGTAGCAAAAGAGAGATAGGAAAAAGAAAAGAAAAGGAAGAAAAGAAAGAATGAGGAGGAAGAAAAATGAGGAAAACTGAGAAAACAGAGAAGAGGAGAGACAGAAAGGTGAAGAAAGTTAAAGAAGAAAAAAAGGAGGATGAAAAATGAGAGAAAAACAGGATCAGGAGGAGAGAAGAAAAAAAAGAAGAAAGGAAAAATAAACACGAAAAGGAGGAAAGATGAAAATTAAGGACGAAGAGGAGAGTAGAAGAAAAAATAAAGACAGGATAAAAAAAAATACAAATTACGTAATAACTTCTAAACGATGACGAGCGAGCCTGTGGAGGAAAATTACACAAAAAGATAGAGAAAAAAGTTACTAAATGGTTATAGAGGAGAGTAATTTTCCAGGTAAACTTGAGTCGCCTGAGAAGAAGAGACTTAATGGAACTGTTCACGGAAGGACGGAACAGAAGAAGTATATTGTCTCTTCCTCCTCCTCCTCCTCTTCCTCCTCCTCCTCCTCCTCTTCTTTATCCTCCTTTTCTTCCTCCTCGTGATCCTCCTACGCTTTCTCCTTCTCCTCCTCCTCCTCCTCTTCCTACTTTTCTTCTTTCTCCTCCTCCTCCTCCTCCTACTCCTCCTCCTCTTCTCGTCCTTGTGATCCTCCTACTCTTCTTCTTCTCCTCCTCCTCTTCCTCTTCCTCCTCCTCCTCCTCTTCTTTATCCTCCTTTTCTTCCTCCTCTTCTCGTCCTAGTGATCCTCCTCCTCCTCCTCCTCCTCCTCTTTTTTCTCCTTATCCTTCTACTCTTCCTCCTCCTCCTCTTCCTCTTCCTCTTCCTCTTCCCCCTCTTCCAACTTGTCCTAGTATCCTTTCTACTTCTCCTTCCTCCTCATCCACTATCTTCTTTAACTCTTTTCTCGTGTCTATCTTCCTTTTTTCCCTCAATCTCCTCAACATACTTACTTCTCTCTCCCTGGCATTCTCTTTCACCTTCTCTTTTTCCTTTCTTTATCTCTATCTTCCCCTTCTACTTCCTACTTTCTCCTTCTCAACTTTTTCATTCCTCTTTCAATCTCTTTCATCGACTTTTCCTCTGTCTCTTTTCCTCCTTTTCATTTTCTTCTTTCATCCCTTCACTTTTTCCATAACTACACCATTTTCCTCCCTTATCTTTTTTTTTTTTACAAGCCACCTATCTTCTCTTTCTCTCCTATCCTTTCACCTTCCTTCCTTCTCCTCGCCTCATCCTCCCTTCTTTCCTTTCATCTTTTAATTCTTCCAGATGCATTTTTGTTCCCTCTCTCAACCCCTTCAGCTTTCTTCCTCTTGCATTCCCTCCCTTTCCTTTCTTACCTCCCTTCTTGGTCCTTCTTCAGCCGTTCATTTCTCCCATGTATCCTTTTCTCCTCTCATTCCACCTTCTTCATATCCTGCCATCTCCCTCCTCCACCCTCTCTTTCCCCCTTGCATTCCCTCCACACCTTCTATCGGTAGCCAGGTGGAGCGAAGTGTTAGTAAAGAAAAAATAAATGAACGTGAGAAAGACGTGAGCGAAATGAAAGGTGGAATTAGAATAGAAATGGTAGGAGGAGAATGTTCGGAGAGAAAAATGTCTTTGAAATATAATGTTACGAAGGGAAATTGAATGAAGGCGAGAAAGGAGTGAAAGGAAAAGTAAATATTGGAGTGAAAGAAAATTAATTGTGAGAGAAATTAAAGATAAAAGTAGGAAGTGGATTAGGATATTATTGAGGGTATCAGGACACCTCTCCTCCCGAAATTAACCTCTGATTTTGGACACTCCTTTAACCTCTGTTTGAGCTGTCTCCTTAGCTGTAAAAAAAAAAAAGGACCAAAAAAGTCAAATAAAAGGTTAGGGATAGGAAAAAGAAGAATGAAATGAAATGAAATGAAATAAAAAATAAGGAGAGACAAGGAAAAATGAAAATACACAAAACTTTAAATGAACACGTATAATTATTATCGTTTCGCTTTCAGAAGACGAATAACCAAACATTTTTTTGTGTATTATTAAACGTTTTTTTCTATTCATATTAACTTTTCTTACTGTATTATAATAGCGAGTTCAAGTTGCTTTTTGCTTATTCATTTCCAAGCCCCTTTTTTCATCTTTTTTTCCCTCCCACTTTCGCTACTAATATCCCGTTGATTAATCGCAGGGATGAAGGAAAGAAAGAAAGAAAAAAAAGAATGAAAAAAAAGGAGAAAAAATAACGTTAGTGACTACAAACACGTAATCCGATGTTTTCCTTTTAAATACACAACTTTTGTTTATCCTCCCGGACCCCGAGATAATCTTCAATCAGTTTATTTTTATTTATTTTATTTTATTTGTTTGTTTTTGCGATGAGTGTTTTGGTTCAGTGAGTTTTTCTTTGTTCTGCTTCTCTCATATCATCTCATCTCTTTGGCCTCTCCCCTATCTCTCTTTCTCTCTCTCTCTTTTTATCTTTTCTTTCTCTTCGTTTTTGTGTGCTATTTTGCTCTTCTTTGTTCGTTCTCTCTCTCTCTCTCTCTCTCTCTCTCTCTCTCTCTCTCTCTCTCTCTCTCTCTCTCTCTCTTTAACACACACACACACCTGCACACTTTTTTTCCAGGTAATTTTCAAAGGAAGAATAAAAGGTGGAGGAACTATATTACCTTCTCTCCAGTTGTTTTATTGTAATGATCATATTCCTTACCTTTCTTTTTTCTTTCTTTTCTCTCTTTTCCTCTTTTTTTTCCCTCTCTTTTTTTTTCATTTTTGAGCCGAGGTTTAGTGGGCGGCACGGACGAGGCGGAGGAGGAGAAGGAGGAGGAGAGAGGAGGGAGGATAATGATGGGGAGAGAAAGAGGGAGGGGAGTGGTAGGAGGGAAGATTAAGAAGAGGGGAAAGGAAGGAAGGGAGGAGGTGAAGGGAAGGGAAAGGGGCAAGAATGGTGTCTACGGTGAGGGGAGGAGAGAGGGAAAGGGAAGGACTGGAGTAAATATTAGGAGGTATTAGGAAGAAGGAGGAGAGAAAACTGTAAGGGTAGAAGAGGAAAGAGAAAAGTCGAGTCGATGAAAGGTGAAAAGATGATGAAGGAGAATAGAAATGGAGGCAGAGAGGGATAATGGATTAGGTAAAGAGAAAGGGAGAAAAATCAAGGAATAAAATGGAAGAGAAGGGGATGAGGGGGTAATGGGAAGAGACAGCAACGGGAAGGGTGAATTGAGGGTCAGGAAAGAAGAAAGGGGAGAGGAAAAGGAAGGAAGGGAAGGGGAAAAAATGAAAGTAGAAGAGAAAAGGGAGGCGAGTGAGAGAGAGAGAGAGAGAGAGAGAGAGAGATAAAGGAAACGAGTTATGTGGATGAAAGAAAAAAATATGTTCATAGTCTGGTTTTACGATGGGGAATAAACTTTTTTTTCTCTTCTTTTATCCAATAGATTAAAGAGGAGAGGAAAAAAATCTTGTCATATTCAACTTACTTTCTTTTGTTGGAGTAAAAGAGAAATGAAGCAAGATCAGTTTATAAGGCAGGAAAGGAAGGGGGTAAAGAAAGATAGAGAGAAAGGACATATTGAGAAAAGAATGATGGAAGAAGGAAAGGATAAAATGAACCGAAGATGGCAGGCGGAAGGAAAAGTATGCTTGAAATTATATAAGAAAGAAATCAAATAATCGACGTAGAGATAGAAATAAAGGAAAGAAAAACACGGAATGGAGAAAAGAGAGAAAGAGGAAACAGGAATAAATATAAATAGAGAAAGAGAGCAATTATTAAAGGAAGGGAAGGAAGGAAGAAAGGAAGGATGGACTCACCAGAATATACTATGACACCAAAATAAAAAGAGGAAGCGAAGAAGGATTGGAAGAAAATAGGACGAAAGGAAGGTAAAGGATATCGCAAAAAGGAAGAAAAGAAAGGGAGGAAGAGGAGAAAAACTATTAGGAAGAAAGAAAGTGAAGGAAGGAAGAAATTATGGATATGAAAACAGTAAGGAATGAAGGAGAACAGGAAGGAAAGGAAAGGAATAAAAAAAGAAGGAAGGAATGTACTCTGACAGCCAAAAAACTTACAGAAACAAAAAGATTAATAACTAAGAAAAGAGGAAGGATAGGGAAGAAATTAGAGTAGAGGAAGAGGAGATAAACGAAAAATAGAATAAAAAAGGGAAATCAAAGAGGGTGATGGAAAGTGAGGAAAGAAAAGACGAAAAAAGAAGGGAGGCAGGAAATAAAAACAGAAAAAGACATAAGTTATAACCGAATACATTAAAGGAAGAAAAGGGAAGGAAAGGGAAGGCAGGGCAGGAACAGAAAAAGACCCCTAAAATCTACTGCCGGGACAGCCAATAAAATTAAGTCCCCGCCTCGTTCCCTCCCACTTCCCTCTGATATTAAACTTCTCCTTCGCCGGAAAATGTCTTGGCCGTATCTTTTACCTGCCTTTTTCTTCTCTCCACAGGTAACGGAGGGTGATTGGCGGCCCCCAGGTGACTTGAGCCTTGATGTAGGTGTGTGTTAAGGTGAGAGTCCCCTGCCCCCTCCACCAGCCTGCTTGCCAATCACAGTATGGTGGAAGGAGGAGGAGGAGGAGGAGGATTGTAAGAGGAGGATAGAATGCAGTAAGAGAAGAAGGAAGAGCAAAAAAATGGAAAAAAAGAGGAGGATAGGTTGAGAAAGAAGAAAAAAAGGAGGAGGAAAATTATGAGAGGAAGAGACGAAGAGAATGAAGGGGTGGGATATCATTGTTAGAGGAGGAAAAATGGAAGAGGAGAAAGGAGAGGAGGAAGACGACTAGGAGGAGGAGGAGGAGGAGGATTTTAAGAGCAGGAGATAAGGAGGAGTAAAAAGGAGGGAGATCATTGTTAGGGGAAGAAAGAATGGGGAAAAAGGAGAAAAGGGAGAAGGGAGATAATGATGATGATGAGGAGGAGGAGAAATAAAACCAACAAGAAAAATACGAAAATAGAAGCAGAAGAAAAAAAAAGAGAACAAGGAAAAGAAAAAAAGGATGATAATAACGTTGATAATGAGGAGACAGAAAAGAAGAAAAAGAAGACTGAAGAAGATGAGGATAAGGATAAGGAGGAGGAGGAGGAGGAGGAGGAGGAGAATTGCTTGTTTTTGCGAAGAGGCTGTGATAAGGTTAAGTGCAGAATGACGAAGTGGAGTAGAGTGGAGTGGAGGAGGAGGTGGAGGAGGGGCTGAGTTTACGTGGATTAATCAGGTAATGAGTCCCAGGTGAGCGGAGGCGCTGGTGAGGGCCATCCAGGAGGCACTCAGACCACAGTGCCTACCCCTCCTCCCCCTCCTCCTCGTCGTCTCCTCGGCTTTGCTCGGTTCGTTTCGGCTTTGTTCGGCTTCGGCTCACTCTGTTAAGGAGGAGATTAATGCGAAGTGATATTGGTGTTTCCAGTGGTCCGACTCTTCTTCCGGGTCTTCTTCCTCTTCCTCTTCTTCCTCCTCCTCCTCTTCTTGTCTGGTTTGTTTTATTTCCTTTGCTTCATTTTTTTTCTTGCTCTTCTTCTTGTTTCTCTTCTCGTTCTCTTCTTCTGCTACTATTTCGTCTTCTCCTTACTCCTCTTCCTCCTCCTCCTCCTCCTCCTTCATAACTTCTTCCAATAGCGTTTCACATCACCTCCATTTAACTTTCTCTCTCACCGCTCTCCTCCTCCTCCTTCTCCTCCTCCTTCTCCTCCTCTCATCTCCACTCTTCTCTTCCCCTCCAATACTCTCTCCACTTCCTCCATTCTCTCCTCTCCTCTCTTCTCTTCATTACTCTCCTTCACTCTCATTCTCCTCCTCCTCCTCCTCTTCTTCCTTCCTTTATTTCCCTTCGCTGCATACGTCCACTCATATTACTGTTCCTCCTCCTCCTCCTCCTCCTCCTCCTCCTCCTCTTCCTCTTCCTCTTCCTCCTCTCGTATGTTCTTCATTATACAGTTATTGTCTCTCTTGTTTCATCATTTCATCTTCCTCTTCGTTGTCGTTCTCCTCCTCCTCCTCCACCTCTTCCTCTTCCTCCTTCTCGTTGTTGTTATTGTTGTTGTTAATTGGTCTGTTATTGCTCTTTTTGTTCTTCTTGTTCTTCTTTTTCTTATTGTTATCCATCCAGCTATGTTACCACCACTACCCTCCTCCTCCTCCTCCTCCTCCTCCTCCTCCTCCTCCTCCTGCACCCTTCATAGGCAGACACACGCCCTCGCCTCGTTGCCTCCTAACAAGCCGTTTCGTTATTGGCTCGACATTAGGTTGCATTCACGTTATTGCGAGGGCCCGCCGCTTCACCCTCGCCCCGCCCCGCCGCCCGACCCGCCGCCGCCTCTAACCACTCGCCTTCCCCCGCCGTTGACTCCCCGCTTTTCCTCTCTACTTCCGCTCCCTGTCGCCTATCCTACCCCCTACTTCCACCCTGTCGCATCCCCAATCCCCCTGTACTTTCACCCACTGTCCCCTCCTTGTTTCTTCCCCCTCTTATACCCAATCTCCTCCCCTTGTAGCTTTCCTTCCTTCCTTCTTCTGCATGTCGCTTTCCGTGTGCTTCTAACCTCCGCCCCTTATCGCTTGTCCTGACCGCTTCTTTGGTCCCTCCCCTTCCACTCTACTTCATATATCATTTCCCCTACCTCTTTACCCCCCTCGCATGGCTCTCCCTCTGCTTCCCCTTACTTTCCATCCCCTCCCGTTTTCTCTGCTCTTTTTACTCCCTCTCCGCGTCACTTTCCTTGTCCCCGCCACCCCATGTCACTTTCCCTGTTACACATTAAAACTTCTACCCTTCTTCACTCCCATCTTCTCTGTCTCTTCTCTTTGCTTTCATTTTGTTCTATTTTACTCCACTCTACTCCCAACTCTATTCCTTCCTGCTCCACTTCCATTTCTCGTGTTTTGCCTGACTTGCATCTACTTAATCTACTCCTCTTCCACCTCTGTCAGTCGTTCTTTTCCTCTATTTCATCCAATTCGTCCCCTTCCATTTCCTTCCTTTCCCTACTTCTCTCTTCCTTCTACTACTGTTCTTCATTCATTCCCTCCGCCTCTTCCTTCTCTCTCTCTCTCTCTCTCTCTCTCTCTCTCTCTCTCTCTCTCTCTCATTGTTGCTATTGTATTTATTTCTCTCTCTCTGTGTGTCGGGGTTAAGCCTTTGTCCCACGAGCAGTGTATCAGTTTATATTTTTCCGCCTTTCATCACTCCGGCTTTTCGTATTAATCCCGAATAAATTGTAATCCTTGGCAGTGAGGATTAGGGAGAGAGACGGATCAAGGGAGAGGAGGAGGAGGAGGAGGAGGAGGAGGACTAAGGTATCATAGACTTCAAATGATGGAGGTCAATTGCGCGGACAGAGCAGTACAATACCCCTTCTGATGACCCCTGACCCCTGACCCACTCCTCCCGCCCACACCACCCAACTCCACCTCACTCCCCACCCTCTCCACCCCCTTCCCTCCACACTGTACATCATACCCCCATTCCCCATTGCCATTCCCCCCCACCCACTCTCTTCCTCCACCTCTCCCCCTCCTCCTCCTCCCCCTTCCATGCAGCCCGCCCGCGTTCACAGTGGCCGCTTCTTCCCGTGAGTTTATTCCAAGTTTCTGAACGTTTATCAGACGGGGTCACGCGCGCTTACTGCCTTAGTGGGTGGGGGGAGTGGGGCAGTAAGTCGGTGGAAGAAGACTAGGTGGGCGGGAGGGCAGGATGGAAGAGGCGATGGGGCAATGAAAAGCCAGAGGAAGAGCGGGAGGAAGGCGAGAAGACAGTGAATGAGGGTTAGTTGAGCGGGAAGAGGCGGAGGACGGGAAGAAATGTAGTGTTAACCTTGGAAGAATTACGTGGACTATCAAAAACCTCATATTCTTGTTCTTTTGTGATCGCCTCCTGACCCTTGGCGCTAATGTGGTGACGTCCTCTGTAGCTGCCTATTTCTGCTTCCTATGTCTGGTTGGTCTTGTGATGGAAGGGGGTGTGTCGCTCGCTCGCTCGTGGTAGGGTGCAGGGAAGTGGGGTGTTGGGTGATCGCCTCCTGACCCTTGGAGCTAATGTGGTCCCGTCCTCTGTCTGGTTGGTCTTGTGATGGAAGGTGGTGGTGTGTCGCTCGCCCGCTCGTGGTATAGGTGTAGGGAAGTTGGGTGTTGGGTGGATTTTACCCCACGAGAGTCTTTACGTACATGTGTGAATATCAGGAGAGGAAAAGATAAATGAAAACTAGAAAGGAAGGAGCATGGAGACAATTTCCCTTTTGTCATATGTATTTTGATGTTTAAATATATATATAAAAAAAAAAGAGAATACGAAAAGTTGAAGGAGATAGAGAGGGAGGGAGGCGGTGGAGGAGCAGAAGCAAAACTAAAATAAATAAAAAAAAGGCTAATAGCTAAGAGGCCTACTGGAAGAGTATGACGAGAAAAAAGAAAGAAAGGAAGAGAAAACGGGAGGAATAAAAGGCGAGCGAGAAAGAAGAAATAAAATAGAGGAATAGAAGAAGTAGAAGGACGATGGAGAGTCATACAGAGAACGAGAAGACGACGAGGAGGAGGAGTAACAGAGAAAATAAAAAAAACAGAAGGACAAAAAGGAGGAAGCGGAGGAGGAGGAGGAGAGAAGTAGGAGTAGGAGAAGACAAAAAAAAAAGGACAAAAAGGAGGAAGCGGAGGAGGAGGAGGAGGAGGAGGAATAGGAGGCAGGAGACATGACAGGCGGAGGGCGTGGAGGGTGGTGAGAAGGCAAGGGAGGCAAAAGATCGAGGCAGCTTACCTTACCTTGCCTTGCCTCGCCTCAGTAATTGGTAACAGTATCAAGGTGTGTCCTCATATGCCCCTCCCCAAGGCACATCCCCCTCCCCCCATCCCCTCACCTAACCCTCATCCCTCCCTCATCCACTCTTCTTCTTTCTCCCCTCTCCCCTACCATCTCCTCTCCTTTCCTCTTCCCCCGCTCTCCCCTTCCCCCTCTGCACTCCCCCGATCACAACCCTACTCCTCCGTTCCCTGTGAAGTATGAGAGAGAGAGAGAGAGAGAGAGAGAGAGAGAGAGAGAGAGAGAGAGAGAGAGAGAGAGAGAGAGAGAGAGAGAGAGAGAGAGAGAGAGAGAGAGAAGAGAGAGAAGAGAGAGAGACTCCTTAACCGAAAAAAAAATAGATAGAAAAATAATGGCGCGCCCGAAGCTCCCCCAAACACCATCCTTCACTCGTCACAAACTTTGCCACACGCCCTCGCCGCCACCGCCACCACCACCACCACCACCCCTCCAAAAAACGTTGCCGGGTCTGCTAAAAAACGTTCTTCCCCGAGTAAAAATCTAAACTTTGCGTCGTAACTCAACTCCTCCTTGGACAGGTTTAGTTTTAGAAGACACTGAGGAGTCTTAGTAATCCCTGACCAAAAAATCAGAACATTTATCAGAAAAATTGACTGAATGAATTATAGGTTTGGAATCTTGAAGGTCTCCAAATCAGAAGCGCTGAAGTTATCTTAAACGTTAAAAATACATTTGTTATACTTACCATATAGTGGGCTAGTATCAACATGTTAGAATTTGTGCCGAAAAGGACGACAAAAACGGCTTATGGACTCAGAAATTTACCCAACAATGAAACTGGGCGGAGTGGAAAAATTTGGGCGGCATTTCCGATACCCTACGCCCCTTTCCACCCAGCAGTGAATGGGTACCAGGTATTAATCGGGGGTTGTGTCCCGTCTCCTGGGATCTATTCCCTACTCCTATAATTTCTTCCCCTTCTGTCTCTCTCCGGCATATGACCTCAGATGTAGCGCCGACTAAACGAAACTTTCCAACTTTTCCCAGCAAGGAAAGGTTGAAACATCTAAACTTGCATTATCTGGCAAGGGTAAGGGCGCGTGGAGATTCCATTGAAGTACAGATTGGATGAAGGGCTTAACAAGGGTGATGGTGATATAAGGTTACGTTGGTGAAAAGACGTGGTAAGCCTCGTAACAATGGCTGTGTCAAGTATACCCGGGCTTACAAATTGGTGTACAAATGGATTGATGAACGAGGAAGGAAGGCTTAGAGGGTGAAAATACTACTCATGGAAGAGGAGAAGTTAAGCCCTCCAAGCAGCATTAAGGCCCTGTGTATATCGGTCTTGTCTCCTGAACGTTCCCTCGTCTATGTAGCAAGAAATAATCATCTTGGATCCGCTGTCTGAAGGATGAAAAATGCAAGGTATCAGATATTGCTTTTCAGTATAATAGGGTACAAAATTTAGACACACACACACACACACACACACACACACACACACACACACACACACACACACACACACACACACACACACACACACACACACACACACACACACACACACACACACGTCAATGAGTTCACGTTCTGACTAGTAATTTTCTCAGTATTCGGAAAACAATTGTATCTCAACACCCGAGAGAGAGCGAGAGCGAGAGAGAGAGAGAGAGAGAGAGAGAGAGAGAGAGAGAGAGAGAGAGTAGGGGGGGTATAAAGGAATTTTAATTGAAGCACTGAATTGTATCGAAAGAAAGATTTTAAAAAAATAAAACTTCTATGATAATAAATATTGCTGCCAAATACTTCACTGTACCCCCCCGTCTCTCTCTCTCTCTAATCCCTTCCCTTTCCCATCACCTACCTCCCCTCCCCTCCCCTTCCCCTCCCCCCTCCCTTCCCCTCCCCTTTTTTCCCTTCCCCTCCCCTCCACTCCCCTACCCACCTCCTCTTCTCTTTCACCCCCCCTTCCCATCTACACCTCCACCACACCAAACCCATCTCTATCCTCTTCCCCTTTCATTACCTTCTCCTCCCTTCTCTCTCATCCCCTTCCCTCCCCTCCTTCCACTAACGTCCTCTTTCACCCTTTCCCTTCCACATGTCCACCGCACCTTCCCCATCGCGTCCATCCATCCCCTTGCTCCCCTTCCCTCCCTCCCCTTTCCCCTCCCCCCTCCCCCTACACCTGCTATTACCCACATAAATTAATTGGTTTACGCGGGTAATTCCTCTCCAATTAAATATTTCAGCTGCCAATTTCAATCACCGACGAAAATAACATGTAAAGCATTGCCCGAGAGAGAGAGAGAGAGAGAGAGAGAGAGCGCATGCAAGCGAAATGATGCAGGCTTGTAGATGTGCGTCTCTCTCTCTCTCTCTCTCTCTCTCTCTTTTATCATTGAAGCAGACACATGTACGGATTTTTCACGCGCGGGAAAAAAACGTGGCAAGAAAAAAAGAACGGGAAAAAAACGTGTGAAAGCCGTCCGCGGAAAGACAGACAGGTGGGCAGGCAGACAATTTGGCAGCGTAAAGAGAGAAAGACAGGAAAAAAAGGGAAAAAAAGACAGTAAAGAGAAGGAAAAAAGGCATGAAAGGATATTAAAAGAATTGTGGAGTTAATTATTCTGTGTTTTGCTGAGTCGAGAGAGAGAGAGAGAGAGAGAGAGAGAGAGAGAGAGAGAGAGAGAGAGAGAGAGAGAGAGAGAGAGAGAGAGAGAGAGAGAGAGAGAGAGAGAGAGAGAGAGAGAGAGAGAGAGAGAGAGAGAGAGAGAGAGAGAGAGAGAGAGAGAGAGAGAGAGAGATGGGGAGAGGGGAGAGAGAGAGAGAGAGAGAGATGATGCTGTCTTTCCTCCCCTCCTCTCCTCCGCCTCCTCCTCCCTCATCTCCCTTCCTCCTCCCCTCCCTCCCTTCCTCCCCATCATCATCGACTTCCCATTCTTTACACTTCCTTTTTTTCTCCCTATTCTCCCTTTATTTCTCCCCATTCCTCCCTCCCTTACAACTACATATACCCATTCATCTCTCTCTCTCTCTCTCTCTCTCTCTCTCTCTCTCTCTCTCTCTCTCTCTCTCTCTCTCTCTCTATCTATCTATCTATCTATCTATCTCATATGAATTTTCTCCTTTATGTCATCCTTCTTTTCCTCTTATTTTTCTTGTTTTCATTTTTTTTTTGTATCTACCATAATTGATCTTTTTTTTTTGTTTTATCCAACTTTTTTTCCTCCTTCCTTCCTCTCCTCTTTTTTTTCCCCTTCTTTCCATCGTTTCTGCTTCCCTCTTTACTTTCACTCAAATTTTTCCTTTTATATTTTTTTGCAAGCATCTCTTCAGTGTTTTTTTTCCTCATCACTTTCCTTTTTTTTCCTTTTTCTCTTCCATTCCAATCAAAGTGAAAAAAGGGATCGATTTTTTTTCCACCGATTAATCTCGATATTTTTTTTCGGTCTTTTTAATCCCGTGTAGCTTTTTTCTATCTATCTATCTATCTATCTATCTATCTCATATGAATTATCTCCTCTATGTCATCCTTCTTTTCCTCTTATTTGTCTTCTTTTCATTCTCTGTTTCCTTCTTCCCTCCTCTCCGTCCTTTCCCATATCCAAACATTCGCATTTCTCTCCTCTCTTTCTCTCCCTCCCTCCTCTACTTCCTCTCCTAAACCCATTTCCTATTCTCTTTTTTCTCTTCTATCAGACTGTTCTTGTTTCCTCTTTATTCCTTCTTCCCTCCTTCCCTCTTTCCCATATCCAAACATTTGCTTTTCTCTCCTGTCCTTCTCTCCCTCCCTCCTCTACTTTCTCTCTTTATCCCCTTTCCTTTTCTCTTCTTTCTCTTCTATCAGACTCTGTTCTTGTTTCCTCTTTATTCCTTCTTCCCTCCTTCCCTCTTTCCCATATCCAAACATTTGCTTTTCTCTCCTTTCCTTCTCTCCCTCCCTCGTCTATTTTCTCTTAATCCCCTTTCCTCTTCTCTTCTTTCTCTTCTATCAGACTCTGCTCTTTATTCCTCTTTATTCCTTCTTCCCTCCTTTCCTCTTTCCCATATCCAAACATTTGCTTTTCTCTCCTTTCCTTCTCTCCCTCCCTCGTCTATTTTCTCTCTTAATCCCCTTTCCTCTTCTCTTCTTTCTCTTCTATTAGACTCTGCGCTTGTTTCCTCTTTCTTTAATCGTTTCTCTCTTCCATTTATTTCCAAACAATCGCATTTCTCTCCTTCCCTCCCTCTTTCCTCTACTTTCTCTTAATCCCCTTTCCTCTTCTCTTCTTTCTCTTCTATCAGACTCTGCGCTTGTTTCCTCTTTCTTTAATTTTTTCTACTTCCATTTATTTTCTATTTGCCTCTATTTTGCACTTGTATTCTCTTCCTCCCTCCTTCCTTCCTTCCTTTTCTACGTTCTTTATTTTCTATCTCTTCCTCTCACTCTCTCTCTCATTTCCCCTCTTCTTTTCTCTCCCTTTTTTCACCCTCTCTTCGTCCTTTCCTCTTCTCTCATTCCCTACTTCATCTTTTCCTTCCTCCCTCCTTCCTTCCTTTCTTCCTTCTCCACGTTCATTATTTTCTATCTCTTCCTCTCACCCTCCCTCTCATTTCCTCTCTTCTTTTCTCTCCTTTTTTTTTACCCTCTCTTCGTCCTTCCCTTTCCTCTCATTCCTTACTTCATCTTTTCCTCCCTCCTTCCCTTGTCCAGTTCTTTCCTTTCTCTTCTTCCTTATCTCTTCCTCTCTCACCCTCCTCTTCTGTTCCCCTTTCTGTTTTTATCTCCCTCTTTATCTCTTTTCCCTCACTCCTTCCCTCCCTCCTCCTCCCTCCCATCCCCGTCCTCCTCTTTCCTACCATTCCCTAATTCCCGCTCTCTCTCTCTCTCTCTCTCTCTCTCTCTCTCTCTCTCTCTCTCTCTCTCTCTCTCTCATTTTTCAGTGTCCCCTTACTTTTGACCCCCCCCCCTTCCCTCACCCTCCTCTCTCCTCCTACCCTTCCTCTTCCCATACCCCAACCCCTCTCTCCTCCCTCCCTTCCCTTCCCTCTCTCCTCCTCCGACCCTTCCCCTTCCCATACCCCACCCCATCCCTTACCCCAACCCCTCTCCTTGCCCCTCCCCTCCACTTACCCAGCTCCTCTCTTCTCCTCCCCTTCCCCTTTTCCCCTCACCCCCCAGGCTCCCCTTTCCTCCGCCCCTCCCTTTCCCTATATACATAATCCATAATGGTGAGACAAGGGTAGATTGATGAGCCCCGGAACGCCATAATGCGACCCTTAAATAGTGGATAGACCCTGTTGTGAAGAGAGAGAGAGAGAGAGAGAGAGAGAGAGAGAGAGAGAGAGAGAGAGAGAGAGAGAGAACACACACTCTTACACACACACACACACACACACACACACACACACACACACACAGGCAGTAAATGGATTTGAGGGTAACATGATATTTTACGCAAGGAGGAAAGAAGGGGATGGAAGGGCGACAGAAGAGGAAGGGGAGGGTGAAAGAGAAGGGATGATAGAGATAAATAATGATGGGAAGGGATGAGGGAGAAAAAAAGATGCGCTAGATGGAAAGGAAAAAGAAACGAGGAAAGGAAAGATAAGAATGGAGATAGAAGAAGAGATAATGATGGGAAAAAAATGAAAGGAAAGGATAGATTAGAGGAAAAGGACAATTGAGGGAGTAGAAAGGAACGAAGGAGAGACAGGATAAAGGGAAAGAGAGAAGACGTGGAAGGGAAATGAGAGAAGAAAGGAGAGATAAAAGATAGAGGAAAAACGAGTAAATTATATGATAGAATAAAAGAGAAAAGAGGAATAGACGAAGGAGAAAAGATTAAAAAAAACTGTAAAGGATGTAAAGGTATGGAGAGAAGAAGAAGGAAGAGGAAGAGAAGGAAAATGGAAGAAAGAAATTGGAGGAATAATGGAAGAAAGGAATTTAAGTATAGTTGAGAGAGAGAGAGAGAGAGAGAGAGAGAGAGAGAGAGAGAGAGAGAGAGAGAGAGAGAGAGAGAGAGAGAGAGAGAGAGAGAGAGAGAGAGAGAGAGAGAGAGAGAGAGAGAGCTGCATGATGAATAAGTGAGGGGAAGAATGACTAAGGGAGAGAAGGAGGGAAGGATGAAGGGAGGAAGGAAGGGTGAGAGAGAGAAGGAAGGAAGAGGCATCCTAAAACATTAAAGGTAAATGTGTCCTCCCCTAGAGTGGAAGAGGAGGAGGAGGAGGAGGAGGAGGAGGAGGAGGAGGAGGAGGAGGAGGAGGAGGAAATATTGAAATGGTTGTGTGGGTAGAGGTACCAGCAAGGGAAGGAGGAGGAGGAAATTAAAGATGAGGAAGAGGATGAGGAGAATGAAGATGAAAAAGAGGAGGAAGAGGAGAAGAGACAGACGATAAAAAGGAACGAGGCGATAGAAGGAGAAGAGAGAACGTTAGAAGGGAACAAGAACAGAAGAAGATCAAGAACGATAACAAAAAGAAAAAGAAAAACAAGACGATTATAAGCTTATCAGTAACACCCTTCAATAAGACGAAAAGAGAACAGGACAGAAACCCCTCAAGGCCTTCAATGAGAGGCTTCAAGGAGACGATAAAGCCTTTAAACAATTAGGCAGAGCTCGGAGTGAAATGACATAAAGGAAAGCTTCAATAAGGATAAGGAAAGGGCTTCAGAACACAAAAATAAAAGCTTGATCAGTCTTCTAGAATCACCGAAAGCTTCAGAAAGACGGTGAAGCCTTTAAACAATTCGGAAGACCTCGGAGTGAAATGACATAAAGGAAAGCTTCAATAAGGGTAAGCAAAGGGCTTCAGAACAAAAATAAAAGCTTGATCAGTCTTCTAGAATTATCAAAAGCTTCAGAGAGACGGTGAAGCCTTTAAACAGTAAGATAACTCAAATGGATAAGATATTGTTAAGGAAGGCTTTCTTAATAAATGGTGACCTAACCTAACCTAACCTAACCTAACCTAACCAAAGCGCGTAGACTGAAATAACATTGACCTAACAAGGAAGTAATGCCAATGATAAGTGTTTCTGGTGCTAGAATGGATTAAAGATCAGGGTAAAGAGTTCCTCCCAGGCATAGAGGCATCCTGACCTAACCGTGACTCAGAAAACTCATATAAGCTTCCTTACGAATGAGACTTTACATGCAACAAAGGGAGGTCATTCAGACACCAAGACGAAAGCTCGATCAGTCTTCACAAGTTAACAAAAGCTTCAAAGACGAAACGAAGCCTTCCAATATAATAAGACGAAACTCCTGTAGGCCTGGCATCACTAAGAGAGGCTTTAGAGGGCAGACGGAGACGAGGCTTCAGATATATTGAAGGGAAGTTAGCGAAGTTTGGGAAGGCTTCGTTGGCCTGGAAGAGGCTTTGGGGCGTCAGGAGTGATTATAGAAGAAGGAGGAGAAGAAGAAAGAGGAGAAGAAGAAGAGGAAGATCAAGAACACGAACAAGAACAAGAGGAAGAAGAAGAAGAACAAAAAGAAAAGATGATGACCAAGAAGATAAATAAGAATGATGTTAAGAGAAAGAGGAATATGGAAAAGAAGATGAAGAGGAGAAGAAAACAAGAAACATTTGAAAAGAACGGGAGGGGAAAGGAAGAGGAGGAGGAGGAGGAGGTGGAAAAAGAAGAAGAAGAGGAAAAAAAATGATAATAAAAAGAGAATAAATTATAGCAAAAAGAAAAGAAGAAAAAAAAGGACATTTATCAACAACAACAACGCAAACAACAGCAAGACTAAAAGAAAAAAAATAATGAAAGAAAGGAAGAAAAAAACATAATAAAAGGAAATCAGAGAGAGAGAGAGAGAGAGAGAGAGAGAGAGAGAGAGAGAGAGAGAGAGAGAGAGAGAGAGAGAGAGAGAGAGAGAGGAATCTTTCAGGGGCGAGAGAACACATCAAGAGGATTTAGGAAGAGGAGGACAAACTTTAGAACAGTAGGAAGAGGAGGAGGAGGAGGAGGAGGAGGAGGAGGAGGAGGAGGAGGAGGAGGAGGAGGAAGAAAAAGAAGAGGAAAGAGTAATGGAAGTAGGTAGATAAAGAAGGAAGAAAGGAAGGAAGGAAGGAAGGAAGGAAGGAAGAGAGAGAGAGAGAGAGAGAGAGAGAGAGAGAGAGAGAGAGAGAGAGAGAGAGAGAGAGAGAGAGAGAGAGAGAGAGAGAGAGAGAGAGAGAGGGGAGGGGGGATTCCTCCTGTCACCCCATCATCAGAGCTCCCGAGGCGAGGCAAAAGAGCTTTAAACAAACTGACGTGTGGGAAGGCGGACAGCTGCGGAGGAGGAGGAGGAGGAGGAGGAGGAGGAGGAGGAGGAGGAGGAGGAGACACTGTTCTAAGAAGGAGAAACGCAGAAGTAGCTCTTTTTTTTCTTGCGTCCTCCTCCTCTCTCCTTCTCCTCCTTCTCCTTCTATTCCTCCCTTCCTTCTTTCCTTCCTTCCTCACCGTTCCCCTCCCTATTCTATCCTCCTGCTCTCGTTCTCCATCTCTCCTTCCCTCTCTTCTCTCCACTACCGCTCCATATCTCTCTCTCTCCTCTTCCTCTCTTTCCTCTTTCATGCCTCCCTTTTCTCTCTCCCTTTCTCCCGTCAATCTTCTCTCTTCTTTTTCTATTACTACCTCTATCAGTTTTGTGTTTCTTATTTACCTGTTCGTCTTTCTATCTCCTCTCTTCTTCCGTACTTCCTTCCTTCTCTCACTTCTTATTTTTGATCGTTTCTCTCCTTTTTTTCTTCCTTCCATCCTTACCTACTTCTCTCCGTTCTCTCGCCAAGCCTTCCTTTCTTCCTTCCCTCTTTTCTTCCTTCCTTGCTTCCTACTTCATTCCTTCTTCTATCCTCCTTCCGCTTTCTCTCACTCCTCCTCCTCCTCCTCCTCATCCTCCTCTCCCTTCCCCCTCTCCTCCTCCTCCCCAGGCAGTTAGAGAAGGAGGAGGAGGAAAGAATAACAACAGGCCTGAGGCGCATCCAGATCAAGGTCCACAAGAGGAAGGAAAGGAAACAAAAAGATGGAAAATATAAATAAATACGAGCGATGTGTTTCGAAGGGGACCGTTCAGAGGGCAGGGACGGTGAAGGTAATTTTTTTTTTTAGGTTGATTTCATGTTTTTTTGTTTCTTTAATATTCGTTTTGGTAGTGGTTGTGGTTGTGGTTGTTGGGTTCTTGAGGAGGAATATTTAGTGTGTTTTCTATTAATATTTTGTGTGTGTGTGTGTGTGTGTGTGTGTGTGTGTGTGTGTGTGTGTGTTTTCTCCTAATTTTCTTCTACGCGTTTTCCTTCTATTTATTCTTGGCGTGAATTATTACTAGACTTTCATACCTTATTTTCTTTTTTTTTCTTCTTTTGTCATCATTATTTTCTTCTTACCTTTTATTTTTGTCTACTTTTATTTCCATTTTCTTTGTTTCCCTTTTTCTTTTTCATTTTCTTTCTGTTCTTCACTAAAAAAAATAACGCATTGATGATTAAATTCTTGTATATAGAGAAAAAACGAGAGAGAGAGAGAGAGAGAGAGAGAGAGAGAGAGAGAGAGAGAGAGAGAGAGAGAGAGAGAGAGAGAGAGAGAGAGAGAGAGAGAGAGAGAGAGAGAGAGAGAGAGAGAGAGAGAGAGAGAAACTTTAGGACAGTCTAGGCCAGAGAGGTTGAAAAAGACGAGGAAAAATTAAATTGGGGAGAGGAGGAGTTATAGCAGGAGGAGGAGGAGGAGGAGGAGGAGGAGGAGGAAAATGAGCAGCAGGAGAGAGAGAGAGGAAGAGAGAGAGGAGAGAGCGAGAGAGAGAGAGAGAGAGAGAGAGAGAGAGAGAGAGAGAGAGAGAGAGAGAGAGAGAGAGAGAGAGACTCATTACCTCTCGGCCGCTTCACCGACGAGGGAGAGTTTTCAAAGTTGTAATTGGTCTTTGAGTCGACAGATGTCTCCTCCACCTTGATATACCTCCCCTCTCCCTCCCTCCCTCTCCCTCCATCCCTCACTCCCTCTCCCTCCCTCCCCCCCTCCTTCTCCCTTCCTCCCTCTCCCTCCGTCCCTCACTCCCTTTCCCTCCGTCTCCCTCCCTCCCTCCCTCGGCCTCCCTCTCTCTTTTTCCCTCCCTCTCCCTCCATTCATCTTCTTTCCTTCATTTCATTCCCTCCTCCCTCCTTCTTTCCCCTTCTCAAACTCTCCTCCAAACTCTCCCTCCCTTCCTCTCCTTCCCTCCCTTT
>NC_066534.1:17407662-17470162 GCF_024679095.1 Eriocheir sinensis
AATGAGATGCAGGGATGGACGGATGGCCAGATGAGGGAAGTGAAAAGGGAGGATAAGGAGGGATGCTGAGAGAGAGAGAGAGAGAGAGAGAGAGAGAGAGAGAGAGAGAGAGAGAGAGAGAGAGAGAGAGAGAGAGAGAGAGAGAGAGAGAGAGAGAGAGAGAGAGAGAGAGAGAGAAGGGAAGAGGAAACAGGAAAAAAAAAAGCAGAATGAAGGCTGTGTAATAATCTTTTCTTGACTGAGAGAGAGAGAGAGAGAGAGAGAGAGAGAGAGAGAGAGAGAGAGAGAGAGAGAGAGAGAGAGAGAGAGAGAGTAATCTAACTGGACTCATCTTTTCAAACACCAATAAATGAAAATATCGAAAATAAATATATAAAAAAATAACTAAATATATTAATTCCTACTTCTCCCTTTTCTCTCCTCCTCCTCCTCCTCCTCCAGTCTCTCTATCTTCCACCTCTTTCTTTCTCTCCCTTTCCATTTTTCCTCCCTCCATCTCCTCCCTTGCACCCTTATCTCCCTTCCCTCCCAAGATTAAGATGTCTAACCCTCTTGTCTCCCTCGCCTCCTCTTATCTCTTCTCCACGAACCCCCTTTGCCCTCTCCTCCTTCCCCTCCTCTTTCCTCTTCCTCTTATTTTTTACCTCCTCTCCTTCTCTTCCCCTCTTACATCTTAATCGCCTTTCTCTCTCTTTTCCTTTCCATTCCCTCTCCCCCTTTTTTTTCTTTTAATTCCCTTCTCTTCTCATTCCCCTCAACCTTCTTTTCCCGTCCTCCTTTCTTCCTCTTTTCCCTTTTCTTTTTTCATCTTTTTTTATCCCTTCCCTTTCCATCTTCCCTCTTTCATTTTCCCCTCTCCATCTTGCTTTCCCTTCCTTTCATCCTGCTCTTTTTCATTTCAATCTTTGTCTCTTCCTCACCTATTCCCTTCCCGTCCATTCTTTCCCTTCCTCTTTTTCCCCTGTTTGTCCTCCCTTCCCTATTTTTATCATGTTTCCTCATCTCTACCTTCCTTTCCATTCCCCGCGTCTTCAATATCTTCCTCCTTCTTACCCTCTTTCCCCTTCTTCCCTTTCTTTAGCTTTCCTTCACTTCCCCAAATTCATCCTCATCTCCCTTCGTCACCCTTTCCCCCTCCTCCCTTCACGTGCCTTGAGGGAGTAGCGGGGTAGCGGTTCTTTCTATCTCTCCTTTTCCTCCTCTTAGTGGCCGGGAACACTTTTAGCGGCGTCCTGCAGGGCTTGACTTGGCTCCTGCAGTGATCTGGAATGACTTCATCGTAAACACTTAGGGGAGGAGAGATAGGAGGCGAGTTTTCTTGGTTCTAAAGAGTTTTACGGGATTATTAGAGATCCCGAGAGAGAGAGAGAGAGAGAGAGAGAGAGAGAGAGAGAGAGAGAGAGAGAGAGAGAGAGAGAGAGTAAAAATAAAAGGAAACAGTAATTAGATAAAAGCATGGTTAAGAGAAAGGAATGGAAGGAAAGGAAAAAGAAGAAACGGAGAGGAAAAGAAAGAAAGGAAGGAAATCGAATTGGCAAAATCTTAAGCAGAAAATAACAACAGCCATCATGATAACAACAAAAACAACAGTGAAAGAATGATGATGATGATGACAATGATGATTATATAAAAACAATTATAATGAACAGGAAGGAGGAGGAGGAGGAGGACAACAACAGGAAGAGGAAGTGAAAAAAAAGAAGGAGGAAGAGGAAAAAGGAGGAGGAGGAGGAGGAGGACAACAAGGAAGAGGAAAAGGAAAAAAAGGAGAAGGCGGAAGAGTATGAGGAAAACAGGAAGAGGAAAAGGGTGGAGGAGGAGGAGGAGGAGGAGGAAACCAGGAAGAGGAAGAGGAAAAAAGTGGAGGAGGAGGAGGAGGAGGAAGTGGAGGAAACCAGGAAGAGGAAGTGGAAAAATGGAGGAGAATTGCAAAAGTTCTTAAAAATGAGAAAAAAAGAAGCTTCAGGGTCGAGTTTGCATGCTGGGGAAAGTGTTAGTGAGGGGGAGGGGGGGAGGGGGAGGGGGAGGGAAGGGGGCGAGGCTCAGGTGGGGAATGACCCGTAATGTCCCCTTATGACCTTCCCCGTGAGGTCATAACGGTGAGGGGAGGAGAAGGGGGGGGGATGAGGAGGGGCGAAGGAGGGGAGGAAAAAGTGGTTGTGTTGCATTTTGAGGTCACGAGGCCCTTCTCTCTCTCTCTCTCTCTCTCTCTCTCTCTCTCTCTCTCTCTCTCTCTCGTCTCCCCCCCTCTTCCTTCCCTCTTCCCCTCTCTTTCCCTTCCCCTCTTCCCCTCTCTTCCTCTCCACCTTCCGGTTCTCATCTCTTCCTCCTCTTTCGCTTCCTTCCTCTCCTCTCCTCCACTTTCCTCCCCTCCTCTTAAACTTTTTTGCTTTTTTCCTCCTTTATTTCCTTATTTTTACTCCCTTTTCCATTCCCTCTTTCCTCACTCTTCCCCTTCCCCTCCTCTTCTTTCTCCCCTCTTCTGTTTTTCTCCTTTCCCTCCTTTCCTTCTTCCCTTCCTTTCCTTTTACCCCCTCATCTTCTCTCCCTCCCTCTTCTTCCACCCTCACCTCCCTTCCTTTCCCTTGTTCCTTTCCTTCAATTCTTACTTTCTCCCCTTTCAACTCCCTTCTTTTCTTCCCTTCCTTCCTCCTCCTCTTCTACCCTCTCCTCACCTTGCCCTCATTCACCATTCTTTTCACCCCTCTGACCCTCCTTCCCTCCCTCCCCCGTCCCCATCACCTCCTCCCCCCTCTCCCCAGGTGTCCTAATTGCAGGTGACCCACTTCCGGCCTTGCCACCTGAATGCAGTCCGAATCACTTTTATTTCGTAATCAGGAGGAGCCAGCCATGCGGTCAAGTTACCCCATTCCCCTTCTCTCTCTCTCCTTCTCTCTCTTTTTTTCTCTTTCTCTCCCATCTCTCTCTCTCTCTCTCTCTCTCTCTCTCTCTCTCTCTCTCTCTCTCTCTCTCTCTCTCTCTCTCTCTCTCTCTCTCTCTCCGTCTCTACCCTACTTGCTGTTTTCCTCTCCCTTTCTCTCTTTTATTTGCTTTCTTTTCTATTTTATTATTGTTGTTATTTATTATTAGTGTTAATCATGCTGGCAGCTTCCACTCACCCCCCTCTTCTCTCCCTCTCCCTCTCTTTTTCTCTCTCTCCCTCTCCCAGTCGTTCTTGCAGTCTCCCTCCCTCTTCTCTTTGCTGTTTTTCTCTTTTTTTTCGTTATTATTGTTAGTTATTACTATTGTTATCCATGCAGTCCACTCCCCCCACTCCCTCTCTCTCTCTCTCTCTCTCTCTCTCTCTAATTCTCTTTTTTTTCTGTTTTATTTTTGTTATTATTATCATTGTTATTGTTATCTGTTATCATTACTTTTTTGTTTATAATTACAGGATTTTTCTATTGTTATTTTTTCTTGTTTTTTCTTTATATACGTTCAAGATGTCTTCCGCTTCCTTCTTGGCGCGTGTCCTCTTTCCATTCTTTTTTTTAATTGTTATGTTCGTTGCTAAAAGGTTATTACTATTCCGTGCAAGTGGCGGTCGTGGCTGTGGTATTAACCTCGTTTTGGTATATAATGCTCCTGAAATAAAATAAAATAAAGAAATCATGATAAGGAAAGCGGGAAGAAGGAAGGAAAAAAAGAAGGAAGGAGCAAGTAAAAGAAGAGAAGGAAGACAGTTAGACGGAAAAGGAGGGTGAAGTAGGTTGGAGAAAGGAGGTAGGAGGTAGGGGAAAGGATGAAGGAAAAGGAGGACGAAGGAGGTAGGAGAAAGGAGGAATTAAAAGGAGGACGAAGGAGGTAGGAGAAAGCAGGTAGGAAAGGAGGTAGGAGGTAGGAGAAAGGAGGTAGGAGGTAGGAGGTAGGAGGTAGGAGAAAGGAGGTAGGAGGTAGGAGGTAGGAGGTAGGAGAAAGGAAAAGGAGGGCGAAGGAGGTAGGAGAAAGGAGGTAGGAGGAAGGAACGAAGAATAAATATAACATCAGAACTAATCTTATCGTAAAAAAATATCTCCCTTCGTAAAGGAAAAAGATAAGCAGCCTACCTAAGGAGTCTGCAACAGGCCATTCGACCGTCACAAGGTAGCTCCAATGAACGTAGCACTACCCATCTTAACTACCTATGAATCTACCTTTCCTGTTCTCCTAGGTATCTGTTGTATTGGTACTCCGCCTTACCTCCAAGCCTGTATTACCCGTCCAGCATTCTATTAGTAAATCAACACTTGTTATTGATTCGAGTACTACTAAGTTCATGCCGCAATACTGCCAAGCCTGTTCTACTCATCCACCATTCTATTAGTAAACCAACTGTTGTGTTTGTCTATATTGAATCTGAATCTATGTAACTTGGATCCATTCATAAAAGTCCTACCCTGCTTATTCCTTATTTCCGAGCAGCCTGTTCCACTCATCCACCATTCTATCAGTGAACCATTCTTGTCTGTTCCTATATTAAATCTGCCTAACTAACTTGAACCCGTTGATATGAGTCGTACGCCATTCAATTCGTAAACCAATTCTTGTTTCTCTCAACACTGAATCTGAACTGACCTAATTTGAACCCATTAATTCGAGTCCTACACCGTTCCATTAGTAATCCAAGTCTTGCATATCTTTTTACTGAGTCTGAATGGACGTAACCTGAATCCAATGACACGAGTCCTACAACCAATCTATTGACAACCCATTTTTTGGCTGGGTGTTTTCTGAGTCTGAATTTATTTAACTTAAAACACATTCATTGGAGTCCTACACCGTTCCATTAGTAATCCAAGTCTTGCATATCTTTTTACTGAATCTGAATGGACGTAATCTGAACCCAATGACACAAGTCCTACAACCAATCTATTGACAACCCATTTTTTGGCTGGGTGTTTTCTGAGTCTGAATTTATTTAACCTAAAACACATTCATTCGAGTCCTACACCGTTCCATTAGTAATCCAAGTCTTGCATATCTTTTTACTGAATCTAAATGGACGTAATCTGAACCCAATGACAGAGATGAAAATTATGATGTAATCTATCTTGATTTTAGTAAAGCGTTTGACAAAGTTCCTCACCAACGACTGTTGCTTAAATTACAGGCTCACGGAGTAGAGGGTAAAGTTTTGAACTGGGTCAAGGCGTGGCTTAGCAATAGGAAGCAAAGAGTGCAAATCAATGGTAAAAGATCTGACTGGGGATGTGTTACGAGTGGGGTCCCACAAGGTTCGGTATTAGGTCCACTTTTGTTTATTATTTATATCAATGACTTAGACACAGGAATTAGTAGTGATGTTAGTAAATTTGCAGATGATACCAAGATCGGTAGAGTAATTGAGTCGGATCAGGACGCTAGTATTCTCCAAGGTGAACTCAACAGATTATATGACTGGGCGGATAAATGGCAGATGGAGTTCAATGTAGGGAAGTGCAGTATCCTGAGTGTAGGTAGGAACAACCCCTCACATAACTATTGCTTAAATGACACTCTCATAAGTAGGTCTGGATGCGAGAGGATTTAGGGTCTTAGTGAGCTCTGATCTCCGTCCAAGGGCACAATGCATTCAAGCTAGAAATCGAGCTAATAGGGTACTGGGATTTATTTCAAGGAGCGCAAGCAACAGAAGCCCTGAAGTCTTCCTCAAACTATATTTAGCATTAGTTAGACCTCATCTTGACTATGCGGTTCAGTTCTGGTCACCCTACTATAGAATGGATATCAAAATGTTAGAATCGGTGCAGAGGAGGATGACTAAGATGATTCAGGGGTTGAGAAACTTGCCATACGAGGAAAGACTCAAACAGTTAAACTTGCATTCTCTAGAAAGGCGAAGGGTGCGTGGAGACATGATCGAGGTTTATAAATGGATGAAGGGCTTTAATAAGGGAGACATTCATAAGGTTTTGTTGGTAAGAGAACCGGGTAGGACACGAAGTAACGGGTTTAAACTGGATAAATTCAGATTCAACAGGGACATAGGCAAAAATTGGTTTACTAATAGGGTGGTGGATGAGTGGAATAGGCTTAGCAGTCATGTGGTGAGTGCCAATACAATTGTCACATTCAAAAATAGACTAGATAAATTCATGGACAGCGATATTAAGTGGGGTTAGATACACGGGAGCTTAGGGTCAAAGGAGCTGCCTCGTACAGGCCTACCGGCCTCTTGCAGACTCCTGCGTTCTTATGTTCTTATGTTCTTAAGTCCTACAACCAATCTATTGACAACCTATTTTTTGGCTGGGTGTTTTCTGAGTCTGAATTTATTTAACCTAAAACACATTCATTCGAGTCCTACACCGTTCCATTAGTAATCCAAGTCTTGCATATCTTTTTACTGAATCTGAATGGACGTAACCTGAATCCAATGACACGAGTCCTACAACCAATCTATTGACAACCCATTTTTTGGCTGGGTGTTTTCTGGGTCTGAATTTATTTAACCTAAAACACATTCATTCGAGTCCTGCCCCGCTCTCTTCTATTGCGAGGGAAGAGAAAATAGTGGAACAACGAGGGAGTAATTTGTAAGGCCAAGACGAAAGTGGACAGGCTGAATAATTGCGTGTGGAGGAAAGAAAACACTGAAGGCAATTACTCGCCAGGAAAATACGAGAAAAACTAATTCGATGAGACAATTAACTGTAGGGAGGGAAAAAAATGTCAATTCTCGTGAGGAAAACAACGCAGAGAGGACATTAAAATTATAAACCTACATAAATTTCCTTCATTTTTTAGCCATTTTCTTTTTATTTTGGTTATTTTTGGAAGTAATTTAATCCTCTGTTCATTACAAGTTTAAGCGCAAAAATATGAGAGAAATAAAAATGACGAACTTGTGTGGTGTATATAAAAGATAGATAGATAGATAGATAGACTAATACATAAAGAAAAAAGTTATGTAAAAAATATTCAGTGATCGTTTGGGCAAAGACATTATAAGAAACACAAAGAATCCTGCGAACCAATTATCTGGACGAACACTGAAATAAATAAGGAAGGAAGAAAATTACCTTGAAATGCAAATGGGAAAAAAATAACCAAAAAATATCAGTCGGTCATTAATAAGCAGAAAAAAAACAAAGTGTGTAGATGAAAAATTTGTATAAGTGATGTGAAAGGGAAGTAAAAAGAAGGGAATGAGAGAGAGGAATTAAAGAAAGGGAAGAGGGTGAATGGAAGATGAGGGTGAATGAAGGAGGCGGCGGCAGAAAGGAAGAAGGGAAGGAAGGAAGGAAGGTGAGAGAAGAAAAAGAAAACGAAGGTAGTGAGACAGTAGAGGAGGGTGAAAGATGAAGGTGAGAAGAAGGAACAAATTAAGAGGGAAGGAACGAGAAGAAGAAGAAGAAGAAAAGGAAAGACGTGAAATGGAAGTGGAAAGTGCATAAAGAAGGTGGGAAGAGGGAAGGAAGAACGGAGAAAAAGAAGGAAAGGAAGATAGGGAGACGGAAGAGAAGGGTGAATGAAACGGAGGGAAGGAGAAGGGAAGGAAGGAGCGAGAAAAAAAGAAGGAAAGGAAGGTGGTAAAACAGACAGAGGAAGACCGGAAGGAAGAGCAAGACAGAAGGACACAGACACAGAGAGATCGGGCGAGAGAAAGCCAGGATAAGAGGAAAGAGAGGTAAGAAATGGGGGAAAGAAGGAATAGAAAGGAGAAGAGGGATATACGAAGGTAGGAAGAGCGAGACAAAAGCAGAGACAGAGAGAGATCGGGCGAGAGAAAGACATATTAAGAAAGAAGGGAGGTAAGAAGCGGAGGAAAGAAGGAAAAGAAGGAAAAAGAGGGATATACGAAGGGAGGGAGGAAAAGTGAGACAGGAGGATAGAGACAGAGAGAGATCGGGTTGGAGACATATTAAAAGAGAAGGGAGGTAAGAAGCGGAGTAAAAGAAGAAAGGAAGGAAGAATAGGGATGGAAACTGGTGAGATTTGGACGGGAAAACACTGATGAAAGAAAAGGAGGAAGAGGAGGGAAAGAGAAAGATGGAGAGAGAGGGAAACCATGACCGAGGTTGCTGGGGCTTGGAGTTCAGGGGGAGACGCTGCTAGATTGCTCTGATGGGCCATTCACGACAGGAAGGGAGGCTCGTCTCGGCGGCGGGGGTTGTGATGGGCAGTTGTGTGACTGTTAGTGTTAATTCGTCCCCGCAAACAGTGGCGTCATCTGATTGGCTGACTATTAAACGGGACGCTGCGGTTGGCTGGCTGCCGGTGATGGTGGTGGTGGTGAGGGAAAGGAGGAGGAGGAGCACTGGATAAGGTGAGGGAGGGAACTAGAAGGGAAAGACGGATGTGGATAGTAATGGGGAAGAAAGGGGTGAAGGAAAGACGTGAGAGAAAGAGGGAGGAGAAACGGAAGAAAGGGGAAAAACGAGGGAAAAGGAAGGATTATGAAAGAAGTCGAAGGGAAAGTAAAAGATGAACGGAAAAGTATTTGATTGAAGGAAGAGGGAAGGGAAAGGAAAGTAAGAGGAAAAGGTGATGAAGGGAGGAGAAGGGAAGGAGAGGAAAGACTTCGAAGGGAAAGAAAGTGAGGTGAAGGAGGTGGAAGCTGAGGAAGAATTGGAAGGAAGGGCATTAGGAAGAAGAGAAAGAGGAGGAGGAGGAGGAGGAGGAAGAAGAGAAGGTAATTGTTGTGGAAGGAAGAGTGAGAAACGAGAGTAAAATAATAATAATAATAATAATAATAATAATAATAATAACAATAATAACAATGAGTGGACTACTATACTACACCAATAAGATCAATCGTAAAGGGTTATAGGAGCGAACGGACCTCCCTGCATCGTAAACTGCGGGTGACTGACGAAGATACAGGAATAACAATGCCATAAAACAACGTAGAGAGAGAGAGAGAGAGAGAGAGAGAGAGAGAGGGAGAGGGAGAGGGAGAGGGAGAGGAAGAGGAAGAGAGACAGACAGAGAGTAGCCGCGATAAGGCGGAATAATGATTGGGCTGAATGAGGGAGTGACAAGCCATAAACAGGGTGATATTGGCTTTCTTGTAGTCCTCGCTGATGATAAAGAAAACGGGGAAGAGGTTGTGCTATTTTTTCGTAAGGGGGGACTAGTATTTTTTTGAGGGGTAGATCTTACGAACTGACCTTGTAAATACTCTATATATCTCTATGTAACCTTGTGTATATACGGACCTCCTCCTTTCACGACCTGTATATTACTCTCTCTAACGCAATAGAAGTCCATTCAGGCTCAATAACTCCTCGCACAAAGTTTAAATTCTCCTCTGCACTCCCTCTGGACTTCATATGTTAAGGTGCAGTAAAGAGAGCAAGAGAGCGAGAGATACCGACTAACTCACTCACACTCTCCCTTCACACATGCAAACCTTCTCTCGCTCCTGTACACACGTTTGCCAAGTTTATTTCCTCCTCTACGTTCACTCTCGACTTCCCATACTATCGTTTAACATCCTCTAACGATCACTAACACATCCCTCCACACACACATATCCATACCGCTTTCTCCTTCTCTTCTTTTTCTTCTTCCTCCTCCTCCTCCTCCTCCTCCTCCTCCTCCTCCTCTTCCACACACGTTTATGTACATTTACCGCGGTTTTCATAACTTCAAATGCTCTCTTACTCTCTCTCCGTCTCCCGTTCTCTCCCTCGCGCCATTCACCGCTGCATGATTCTCTTCCATTTCTGACTTTAGCGCTGCCGAGGGAGAGCGTGTGTTTTAGAACGACTCAGATGCCCCATAATTCACAGCACAATACCCGTTCAATCTCTCTCTCTCTCTCTCTCTCTCTCTCGCGCGCATCGTTTATTTGCTTGCTTTATCGCTGTTCTCTCCGCCATCATCTCTCATCGCTCCCTCGCACCCATCGCCCGGTCCCTCCTCACTCACTCGCTCCCTCCCAAGAAGTCATAACAACTCTACGGTCTTTACGGCCAGGATTTCAAAACACCTCGTGATAATTTTTCATAATCACGCTTATTTTTTCATTGTTTTGTCTTCTTAACTCGTTGGGTCCGGGTCTGTATTTTGTTTTCCTCTCCCTCTTTCTTGCTCTTTTCTTATTGCTTGCCTCATTTATTTTCTTCATGGTTATATTTGGGAAAGCTCGCAGCTCGGCCTTATTAACATACAACCATGATTTTTTTGCTTTCTTTACAAAATCATCGTCTATTTCCTTAATATTTTACGACCTCAATCTTATCTCTTAACCTTTTTGGAAAATTTAAAAGTCACGCGTAATTCAGTCTCGTCTCGTCTCGTGTTTCCTTCTGTGGTTGTTTTTTACATATCTTTTTTTTCTTTATTTTTCTTGATATATTATACTCTTCCTACTCCTGTCTCTTTTCGAATGCCATAGAGAAGGAAAACGGAAAACAAGACTCTATCATAGTTATACAGTAATCAATTCTTGTTTTCTTCTTAGGGTTGTTTGTTCTATTCTCCATCAATATTTACTTTTTTCCTCGCTCTTGCCGTGTCCTACCAAATGTAAACACACACACACACACACACACACACACACACACACACACACACACACACACACACACACACACACACATAAACACACATAAATAAACACACACAAAACAAAATAGAGCGAAATTTATGGCGTGAGAAAACAAGCCGAATGACCTAATTAAATGAGCTCAGTTTGCAGAAAAAATGTAAAGCAGGATTTTCCGTGTCATTTGCCTGGGGTGGACTGAATGCAAATACCTCACTCCGTTTTTTTCTCTCCCCCTTTTTTTTCTTACATTTTATAATTACTTTTTTTGCCCCCCATAGAGCGTTCGCCGTAGTCACATGTTTTGTTGGAGGGAATGCGAGGTGGCGGCTGTGATGTTATTTTTCTTGTTTTTATTATTATCATTATTATTACTATTATTATTATCGTTTTTACTATCATTATTATCATTGTTGTTGTTTTTCTTGTGGTAGTTGCGGTCTAAGAAGGCTGTTGTTTGGTTGAGGGATGGTAGTAATGGTAGTAGTTGTGGTCGTAGAATCATTAGTATTAGTAGAAGTAGTAATAGTAGTGATAGAAGTAGTAGTAGTAGTAGTAGTAGTAGTAGTAGTAGTAGTAGCAGTAGTAATAACAACAGCATCAATAGTATTAATAATGGTAGTAACCTAAGCAATAGTAGAAGCATTAGTAGAAGCCGTCGGTAATTTAATGATCAGGTAACCCATTCATGTATTGCAGCACCAACGGTAAACAAAAGCAAAACGGGAAAACAGAGAACGGATTACACTCTTTAATTGGGGCCGACAAACACACACACACACACACACACACACACACACACACACACACACACACACACCTACAGACGCAAGTAATTTGAGCCCTTACGTAATAATGAGTCTTTGTTCCTGATCCGGATGGCCTGTGTGTGTGTGTGTGTGTGTGTGTGTGTGTGTGTGTGTGTGTGTGTGTGTGTGTGTGTGTGTGTGTGTGTGTGTTTATCTTTCTGCCTATCTGTCCTTTTCTTCTGTCAATGTCTGTCTATGTCTGTGTCTCTGTCTGTCTTTTTTTCTGTCTCTGTATATGTTTGTTTCTGTCTATTTTTTCCTCTTTTTTGTTCGTTTTCTCTCTCTCTCTCTCTCTCTCATTTATATGGCTCTCAGGGCACTTTTTCTTCTCCTAAACAATGTCCTTCTCTATTTTTACTCCCCATTTAGACTGAAATACCGCTACCTCCCTCCCTCCCTTCCCTCCCCAGTCCCTCCTTCCCTCCCTACCTCATTACCTATCCCCTCCCTCCCCACCTTCCCCGCCACCACCACCATCTCTCCTTCCTTCCTTCCTCTCCTTCCTCCCTCCCTTTCCTCCTCCTTTCTCTCCTTCTCTAAGCTGCGCAATGTCTTAACTTGGCGCTGGTTGGGTCCACTAAATTTCTACCTTTGCACCGTAGATAAAGAGAGAGAGAGAGAGAGAGAGAGAGAGAGAGAGGGAGGGGGAGGGGTAGAAAGGCAGGAGAAACCGAGGATTAAGACTTGGAGAAGGAAGGAAGGAGGGAGGAAAGGAAGGAAGAGGAGAAAGAGAAAAGGTGGAGAGAAAGTGGATGCAAAATAGGAAGTGAGGAGAGAGGAAGAGGATAAAGAAAAGGAAGAGAAAAGAAGAAAAAGAAGAGAAGAAAAGAAAAAAGAGAGAAAAAAAGGTTGAAGACGAAGTGAAGAAGGGAAGGAATATGGCTGAGAGAGAGAGAGAGAGAGAGAGAGAGAGAGAGAGAGAGAGAGAGAGAGAGAGAGAGAGAGAGAGAGAGAGAGAGAGAGAGAGAATGAGAAAAACGGAGGAAAGGCGAGGAATTAAGGGAGATTAGAAGAGGCGTTTTTTTTCCCTCTTCTTTTATTGCTCTTTGTCCTGTAATCTGATTGGTAAGGGAGGAATTAATGGCGGGGAGGGAGGGAGGGAGGGAGGAAGGGAGAGAGGGAGGAAGATCGGAGGAGGAAGACGGAAGAAGAATGAGGGAAAGAGAAACACAGGAGGGAAAGAATGGATAGACAGACTCAATAATAATAAAGAGAGTGGACAGACGCAATAAAGATAAAGATAGAAGGTGAAATAGACAGACGGACAGACAAACATACAGACAGTTACAGAAAGACAGGTTATATATGCTAGTAAACAGACAGACAGATAGACAGACATAACAGCCAAATTAACAGACAGAAGGATAAACAGATGTATATAGACTAAAAGCAAAACATACAAACAGACAGATAGATAAATAGATAGACAGGCAAGAAACAAACAAACAAACACACACACACACAGATAAGAGAGGCAGAGATCAATCAGAGGCGTCACTCGGCTAACTTACACGGAGGAGGAGGAGGAGGAGGAGAAGGAGGAGGAGGGGGAGGAGAAGGAGGAGGAGGAGGAGGAGGAGGAAGAAGAAGAAGAAGAAGAAGAAACCAAGGAGAAGGAGACGCTGAGACAGTAGTAGATATTGGAGGAAAAATTCGTGGAGGAGAAGAAGGAAAAAGAGGAAAAGGAAGGAGAGGAGGTGAAGGAGGAGGAGTTACGAGAAAAGGAGAAAAGAAGGAAGAGAAAGAGAAGTAGAAATAGAAATATGAGGAAAAAGAATTAGACTAACGGAAGAGGAAGAACATTTTATTTTATTTTGCACTTATGACGCCGGTAGTCTTTCTTGCTGGGGTCTGGAGGTTGGCCCCAGTTCGTTATGGCGCGGGCGAATGTTTATAGTGGCGCTATCTTGCTTGGCTCATGTTGTTGCCCTAAACTCATATTTGATCATTATTTAAAGAGAATCTAGAGTCCGGTTTGCTAGGTGGTCTTCAATACAGCATGTGGGTAGTCTTAGGCCACTCGACGGTGACTGAAAATTGTAGCGGCGGGCAGGACTCGAACTAGGGTCCTCCAGTAGCATCAACTGCACACTAACCACTCAGCCAGCGCCTCCCCAATTGTAGGTATAAATAGACGAGGAGGTGGTGGTGGAGGAGGAGGAGGAGGAGGTGGTTAGGCAGAAGTTAGATCCCAATAGCCGACACCCGCAGCTCCTCCTCCTCTGTCTCCTGAAGGACCTCCATTGTTTCCAATTGATTAGTGTACGCTGCCTCCTCGTCCTCCTCCTCCTCCTCCTCCTTCTCTTGCTCATCCTCTATCTCCTCTCACATATCTCCCTATCTTCCTTTAACTCCGTCTTTCGTTATTTTTTTCCTTTACTCATCGTTATTATTTTTTATCAGCTCTACTCTTTGTTTTTCTGATTTCTTTGGCTTCCTTTTGCTTTTGTTCTTTTTTTTCCTCCTCCTCCTCCTCCTCCTCTTTCCTTCTTCCTTCTCTGCCTCCTACAACTGTCCCTATCTTCTTTCCACTCTACCTCTTGTTTTCCTTTCCTTTCCTTCCTTCTTCATCTATTTTTTCCAACACGCATCTTCCTACTCCTCTTCTCCTCCTCCCCCTTCCATTCTTCCTGTTTCTTCTTCTTCCTCATCTTCCTCCTCCTCCTCCTTCTCGCCCGGTGTGTCTCCCAAGGGCGTGTGCCTGCGACAAGCCATTATGGTGTGGAATTCATGCAGACACCCGCCCATTGTTGGCAGTGATGGGGGGACATTACTCCTGTTTGCAGCCCGCCTTGCCGCCTGCCTCACCCACTCACTCACTCACTCCCTCCCTGCCTCCCACCATCATTCACTCACTCTCTCCCTTCCTCCCTCTCTGCTTCCCTCCCCCTTTTCAGTCCCTCCGTCTTTCACCCTATCACTCATTCACTCACTCATGCACTCCCTTTCTCTCTCCCTCCCTGCCTCCCACCATCATTCACTCACTCTCTCCCTTCCTCCCTCTCTGCTTCCCTCCCCCTTTTCAGTCCCTCCTTCTTTCACCCTATCACTCACTCACTCACTCACTCCCTTTCTCTCCCTTCCTGCCTCCCACCATCATTCACTCACTCTCCCTTCCTCCCTTGCTACCTCCCTCTCCTCTTCCCTCCCCCTTTCAGTCACTCCTTCCCTCACCCTATCACTCACTCACTCCCTTTCTCTCTCCCTCCCTGCCTCCCACCATCATTCACTCACTCTCTCCCTTCCTCCCTTGCTACCTCCCTCTCCTCTTCCCTCTCCCTTTCAGTCTCTCCTTCCTTCACTCACTCATTCACTCACTCACTCCCTTTCTCTCCTTGCCCACCTCCCTCACGCTCTTACTCACTTCATCCATCCCTTATGTACTCAATCACCTATGTTACTCCTTAGTTTCTGTCCTTTTTCTTCATCGTGTACCATCGCTATCGCTGTCTTTTACTGCCTTCGTTTCTTATTCCACTTTATTTGTTTCTTCTTCAGTATTATCTTTCATCTCTCACTCTCGTTCATACCTACTCACTCACTCACTCACTCACTCACTCCCTTGCCCCCCCTTTCCTTTCTCGCAGCCTGCCTCACCCATGCACTCACTCACCCTCTCCCTCCCTATCTCCCACCATCACTCACTCACTCACTCACTCACTCACTATGTCTCCTATTCTTTTCTATACCACCTTCCTATCTCTTTTTCTTCGCCTCATCCTTTTTTCTTCCTGTTTCCAATCTTCTTTTTCACCCATCCCTCTCCTTCCTTTCTTTTTTTTCTCTTCCCCTTTTCATTCTTTGTTTCTCACGCCTCCCTTCTTCCTTTCTCTTTTTCTTTATCTAATCCTTTTTTTCTTTCTCTTTTAACTCCTCTTTCTCATACCTTCCTCTCCTTCCTTTCTCTTTTCCTTCCCATCATTCTTTTTCTTCCTGTTTCCACTCTTCTTTCTTCTTCATCCCTCTCTCCTTCCCTTCCTTCTTCCTCCTTCGCCTCATCATTTTCTCCTCCTCCTCCTCCTCCATCCTCCTCTTCTGTCTTTATTTCCTCTGATCTCCGTCTTGCTTCTAACTTTGGCCGTTTACTGTCATCTTTTTCCTCCTTTTTTTTAACTTTTTTCTTATTCTCTTTGTCCCTCTTTGCCTTTCTTTTTTATTGCTTTTTAAATTGCCTGCTCTCTTTCATTTCTTCCTCTTTCCCCCCTTTTTTTTTTAGAGTCTCCCTCTCTCCTCCTTCCTTTTCTCTTCTTCTCCCCCTCTCTCCCTTCTGTACTCCTTCCTTCACCCTCCCCTAACCACTTGTAAAACTCCCTCTCCCTTCTTTCCTTCCTGGTTTCTCCCACTCCCTCCCTCCTTTACTCTCTCCCTCCCTCCCTCCCTTCTGTTATCTTTCTTTTATTACGCCTTTTTTTCTTTCTTTCTTTCTTCCTTTCTTAAATAGTTCCCTCTTTATTGCGTCTGTAACCTCTCCTTTCATCATCTTTATTATTATTATTGAGAGAGAGAGAGAGAGAGAGAGAGAGAGAGAGAGAGAGAGAGAGAGAGAGAGAGAGGTGAGGCAGGCCAGTCAGTAGGTGAGGCAGGGCCGCGCCAAAGCCTTCATAACGACCCTCTCCATCACGCCCGCAGTCACACCCGCTTACCCAGCCTCCTCCTCCTCCTCCTCCTCCTCCTCCTCTTCCTCCTCCTCCTACTTCTCAATCTGCTGGGTGTTGTTGCCTCCTCCATTCGACTCCACAACAGAATGAAGAACGAGGAGGAGGAGGAGGAGGAGGAGGAGGAGGTGAAGGAAGAGGAGGAGGAAGAGGAGGAAAGGAGAAAATGCTTTGGTGTTGGAAGAAGAAAATAGGAAGAAAAAGTAAAAAGTTGGAAGAAATAATATGGAAGGGCAGGAAGGAGGAACAGAGGAAGGAGAAGAGGAGGAGGAGGAGGAGGAGGAGGAGGAGGAGGCCTGGAATAGACTTTCTCCGGATGAGTGAGAAAGAACAGCAGGATCAAAACAGTTATAAGAAAGCTGTCAAGAGTATTATTCTCTCTCTCTCTCTCTCTCTCTCTCTCTCTCTCTCTCTCTCTCTCTCTCTCTCTCTCTCTCTCTCTCTCTTTCTCCTCATAGAAACAACAGAAGCAACAATTTTTCCCCTTTAAGAGTCATGGGCAAAACACGTGGGCTTTCAGAGCATTTTTAGTTTATTATTTAGTATATTAGTCATTTCCTTTGTAAATTATACGTACGGTAGAACTAAGCGTATAAATGATTGAAGGGAAACATTTATGAGTGTTACACCAATAACAATAGTAGATTCTTTAAGCTAGGAAAGAGGATGATTTCGTTCTTAGACCTCTTCAGCAATAAAAGGATTGAGCTGAATTAACAATCAGGAGTATTAACACAACCCAGCTTGACCTAGCAACTAACTAAACCCAGCCACTTCAAACCAAACCCAACAGCAAACCTTACCCAACCTCAGGCCAACTCAATTAAACCCTTTCCTACCCGACCTAAACCCATCCCAACCCAACCCAACCCAACCTAAACTCAACCCAAATCTAGCCCAAACCACATACTTCTCTATCAGTGTCTCACCTGGAAATATTATCTAAAGAGGAGGAGAGTAGAAAAACGGACAGAGGAGGAGGAGTATGGGGGAGGGAGGAGGAGGAGGACGAGGACGAGGAGGACGAGAAGGAGGAGGAAGAGGATGAAGAGGAAATAGAAGAGGAGGATGAGGAAGAGAAAAAAGAAAAATAAAGTAGAAATAGAAAAAGAAGAGGAGGGGAAAGAGGAGGAAGAGGAAGAAAATGAAGGACAGGAGGAAGAGAAAAAGAAAGAGGCAGAGGAAGCGGGAAAAAGAAAGCGGAGCAGAAGGAATAGGAAGAGGAGGAGGAGGAGGATAAGCTTACTGGCTGAGCGGCTGGGCGGGGGCTCGAGGGCGTCAGGGGCATGGTTTATGGCCGTAATATCGACTAAAATGCGCGTTCTTCATATCTGTCCTCGTGGTCCGGGCGGCATAATTGGGGTAATGAATCACGGCGGGCGGGAAAGCGTCAACGAGGGGAATTACCGGCGAGAATCTGTCCCCAAACCTCTTCATAGCTGACTACGACGCTAAGTCTTTCTCTCCCTCTCTATCCCTCTCTCCCTCCCTCTCTCTCTCTCTCTCTGGCTTCCTAATGACTTCCTCCCTTCCTTCCTTCAGTAATAGCTTCCTCTTCTCTCTTCCTCCTCCTCTTACTTCTCCTTCTCCTTCCGGTAAGAATTGTAAGTGTGTGTGTTTTGTGTTGTGTGTCTGTTTGGGGGAGGGGGGGGGGGGTTGTTTTTTTAGGTGAGTTTGCCCTTAATTGTTAGCATTTTGGTATCGTTTTCTTTTCTTGTGGTTTAATAGGTTAAGGAGGTTGGGGTGAGAGAGAGAGAGAGAGAGAGAGAGAGAGAGAGAGAGAGAGAGAGAGAGAGAGAGAGAGATTTATGAGGCAAGAGAGACTTCAGTCCATGCATAATAAAAGAGGAACGAAAATATAATGGAAATGAAGAGACGAAGAAAACGGAAAAGAATAATATGAAGAAGAATTATGAGATGAATAAGAAAAATAAGCTAAAAAAAGAACAGGAATGAAAAGAACAATAGAAGGAAGAGAAGAGAGACTTGATTCATAACATAGAAGAAGGAAAAGAAGATGAAAATATAGAAGAAAAAGTCGAAATAGAAGAAATGAAGACGAAGAAGAAATAGGAAACAAAGAAAAAGAAAACAAAGGCAAACCAGAAAACGAAAAATCTGAACGGTAGAAAGAGAGATAGGAAGATAAAGAGGAAGAGAAGAACAAAGATGAGAAGGAGGAGGAGGAGGAGGAGAAGCTAAATGGGTCGAAGAAAGAGAAGAGGAAGAGAAAAGAGAGGAATCATAACATAACAGAAGAAAAAGGAAAAGATGACGAAAATGAAAAAGACAAGGTAGAAGAGAGGAAAAAAAATGTAGAAATTGACAGCGATGACGGAGATAACACCAAAAAAGAACAAAAACGATAAAAAAACAGTAGCAGGAAAAGAAGAGACTAGAATCCCTACAAAGCAAAAGAAGAAGGAAAAGATGCTTGAAAGTGAGAAAGACTAAGAAAAGGTGCGCGTTGACCTCGAAGAAGAAAAGATCGTAAAATAAATATGTAAAAAAAAAAAATTGAAGAAAAGGAAATATCCGAATGAGAAGAAAAACCAACAAAGAAAACAGAGATACACACACACACAAAAAAAGGAAAAGTAGAAAGCATAAACCGCGATAAGCAATTACTCTCCTCTCCGGCGTCAATAACATCCTCTCGGCCTCGGCTCGCCCCGCCTTGTAGCTCCGATCCGGCCGATGTATTGCCGCCTTAAGGGAACCCCGGGAACGCTAATTACTGAAGCCTCGATGTCAAAGCCGGCGGTCTGTCCCACGGTGAAGGGTCGGGTCGCCTTGCTCCCTATAGGCTCACCGACCCTGGGGGGGAGGAGAAGCAGGAGGAGGAGGAGGAGGAAGGGGTATTGCGTTGTTGGATAAGATGATGAAAATAAACTAAGATACGAAGAAAAGAAGAAAGACGAAGAAAAAAATAAACGATGACAGGAAAAAAGAAGACAAACAGGAACAAGAAAAAGAAGCAAAAGAAGAAAATATATCGCCTAACTTGTTTTTGTTTTCTATTATCTTTTTTTAATCCGTGTAAACTAATGTGATTTTGATTTTTCTTTTATTATATTTATGCACAGATGTTTTATTCGATGACTAATTTCTATGTATGCAGAAGTGATTAGCATTTTATTTTTCTTTATATAGCTTTTTCTTTCTATCGTATTTCCCTGCCTGTCCTTTCCAGTACACACACACACACACACACACACACACACACACACACACACACACACACACACACACACACACACACACACACACACACACGATACATATCTATTACCCACACCGTACAATCCTTATGGTGGCGGGGTACAGACATCGGGTAGGGGGGACTAGCTCTTTGAAACGTGTGAGGGAGACAGTCAAAGAAAGGCAAATTTGGTGAGCTTCTAAAGAGTTAATAAAGGAAGGAGGGAAGAGCAAATGCGATAACAGTAGAGGCATAATGATGGGATAGGTAGGAATGAAATAGAAGGAATAGCAGGGAAACAAGTCTATGGGTTTGAAAAAGGACTTGATGAATGATAGTTAACTGGGTCGGATTTATACAGCGCCCGACTTCTTGCAGCCTCCTTGTACAATATCCCCGTGTTCTCTCTGAATCTCCGCAATACTTAGGGCGCTGGAACCACAGGGAAGCGCGGGGAAGGAGCGGGAATGAAACACGAGCCGAAGCGGGGCCCAAATGAGAGTTTAAAATTGGATCGTTTTGCATTTTGTTCCGGTTTAATGAAATTTCTACAGACTCATTAGACTGACGGAATTATTCACTCGGCGTTGTATTTCAGTGGCTAAATTGGGGTGGGTGAGCCTATAACTGGGTAGATAGATCGGTAGGTAGATAGATAGATAAATAGGTTGAGAGATAGAAGGAAAGACAGATGGATAGATTAATAGAGACAGACAGACAGATAGATAGATAGTTACACAAATAGATAGATAGATCGATAGACATATAAGTCGATAGGAAGATAGATTGATAGATAGGCAGATAGGGGGAAGTATCCTGCCAGTATTATGGATGTACACAAAAAAATGGATGGATGGAAAGGTTGAAAATTACAGATGCATGAATGAATAAATGGTTTAATGTGCAGAAAAACTAAATTCAGGTCATTAAAGGGGGTGGATCGTTAACCAAAGAGACAGGGCAACAAGTATATAAAAAGGTACCGTAATCATAGCTCACAGGTGTATAGGAATAACTGGATGATAGAGAACAAAATGCAAGAGAAACCAGCATCTTCACTCTTTCATCCCTCACGCTGATAAATTCTGAAACAATCTTCCTTCATCTGTAATTCCTCCTGCCTACGACTTGGAACTCTTTCAAGAGGAGCGTATCAGGACACCTCTCCTCCCGAAATTGACCTATCTTTTGGCCACTCCTCTTAACTCTTTTAAAGGAGCAGTGATTTGCGGGTGTTTTTTTTTATTATTGTTTTCTTACTTTGTCCTTAAGCTTTTACCTTTACTGTAAAAACAAATCATGCCACCAGTAAGCTGCAAATGTGTGCCAGACAGGAATAGATGGGTGCATAGCAAAAAATACCACTTAAACTCGTGACTGTGAACTGTTAACTGAACTGTGGGGTGGACTGTTGACTGTGGGATGGACTACGAATTGTTGACTGTGAATTGTTGACCTTCCCAGCCATTCCCAGCCCTCCCACCCTGCCCCAGACTCCCCAACCCTTTTTAACCCTTTCCAACCCTTCTCAAACTCTCTCATCCATCCCCAGCCATTTCCAGACCTCCTAAACCCCTCCCATCCTGCCCCAGACTCCCCAATCCTTTCCAACCCTTCCCAACCCCTCTCACCCATCCTCAGCCTTACCAGACTTTCCCAGCCCCTTTTCAAGCTCTTCATACCCCTGTAAGCTGTGGACTGGGCTGCTGGCTGGACTATGAAATGTTTACTGTGGACTGTGGAATGGACTTTCGACTGTGAACTGTTAACTGTGGATTGTGACTTTGTACTGTAGACTATAGAAGGATATCAGATGAAAAAGAAAACATACTAAAGGGGGTAGGATGAAAAGGAAGATAAAGAAGGAGGAGGGGGAAGTGGAAGCGTAATAAAAAAGAAAAAATATTAGTGAATGACAAAAAGAAAGAGAAAAATTAAAAGAAGACAACAAGAAGACGAACACACACACAGACAGAGAGGGAAAGCGGGGAACACAAGGGACACGATATTTCTCCTTAAGTGGAATAAAAAAGAAAAATATTAGCGAATGACAAAAAGAAAAAGAAAAACTAGACTTTGGACATTCTAACGAGTGCAAACCGCCCGCTGCCGACACCCTCTGTTCGAACTGCTCAAAATGTGAAAATACGCAATTAAGTCTTGGGCGAGGTCCTGCCTTGCTTCACCTCTCAAAACTCGTGCCAGTGCAAGGATTACTATATTTTGACCTCGGTGAATTTGACCTTTGACCTTGAAAATAGAAACTGTCCTGTGTGTGGCCATTAGTGGTCCACCTACGAATTTTCAACATCCTAGCTGTAATGGTTCAAATGTTATCGCGTTACAGACAAAAAAAAAATTACACAGCTGAAAACAAAACCTTCCGCAACATTCTTTTGTGGGTGGTAATTACAAGAAGACAAACACACGGACAGACAGAGAGGGAGAGCGGGAAACACAAGGGGCACGATATCTCTCATTAAGTTCCCCCTTCCACAAGACGTTTTCTCCCTCCCTCCCTCCCCCCCCCACCAGCAGCAGCACCAGTAGCACGCCCTCTCGCGGCGCTGAATAACATCGCGTAATTTCACCTGAATACCTTTTTAAGACCAGACACACTTTTAGTTACGACTTGGCGGCCGCGTTAAAACTTTTTCATTTATGTTAATTAACTGAATAGCATCGCGAACTCACCCCCACCCTCAGCCTCACTCTCCTCTCTCCCTCTCTTGCACTCTCTTTCTCTCTCCCTCTCATTCATTAGGTTGTTTTATGCGCTTTCTTTGCGGCGGAGAAACACCAAGGTAAGAGGGAGAGAGACGGCCGACCAACCCTTCCTTCCCAGCCTGATCCTCCCCTCCCTAGTCCTCCCTATCCCGTCCCTGCCCTTCCTAATCATCCCAGCATTTCCCATCCCTTCCCAGTCTTACCAACCCTTCCTATCTCTCCCAATCTCTTTCCTAGAACCTCCCCATTCCTTGTCATCCCATCCAATCCATTCCCATCCCTCTCCAGCCCATTCCAACCCTCACTAGCCCCTCTCAGCCCTATTCAGTGTTTTCCAGCCCTCCCTAGCCCCTCTCAGCCCTTTCCAGTGTTTTCCAGCCCTCTTTAGCCCTATATATTCCTTCCCATTCCCTTTCAAGCACTACTCAAGACTTACTAACCTTTCCAGACTTTCCCAAACGTCTCCATCCCTTCCCATTCCTCCACAGCCCTCCCCGGCCTTTCCCATTCCTCTCCAGAGCTCCCCACCCCTTTCTAACTCTTCACAACTCATTCCAACTATTCCCAATATTTCCTATCCCTCCTCAACCCTTCCCATTCCTTTCCATCCTTCCCCATCCCTCTCCACCTCTCTACCACTTCCCACCCTGTCCCAGCCCTTTCCCACCTTTCCCAGCCCTTCGCTAGCCAGTCCTGAGCTTCCTAATCTTCCCTATCCCTTCCCAAGCCTTCCCAACCCTTCCCATTCCTTCCCATCCTTCCCCATCCCTCTCCAACACTTCCCACCCTGTCCCATCCATTTGCTACCTTTCCCATCCCTTCCCAGCCCTTCGCCAGCCAGTCCTGAGCCTCCTAACATTTACATATTCATAATCAATCACAACAAGAGAGTTCCATTAGCTCGGCGCGCCTCTCTCTGTGCTGCTCATGTAAAGCGGTCCGCAGGGGAAGGGAATGTGTTACTGGAACAAGCTCACAGCAGTTTTCTTTGATACGCTAACTAGTAGAGGAGAGTTAGGCGGGAGGGTGATAGTGGTGGTGGTGGTGGTAGTGGGGATAGTGGTGCTGGTGGTGGTGGGTAAAGAGGAAGGATAATGTGAGTTGCTGCGTGGGAGATTGTTTAAGAGGAGGAGGAGAAAGAGGAAGAGGAGGAAAGAGGAAGGGAGATGTGGACTGTTACAATGGGGATATCTTGAGGAAAATATTTAGGAGGAAGAGAGGAAGGAGAAGAAGAAGAAAAAGGACGGCAAGAACAATAACAAGAACAGAGAACATAGAGAACAAAAACAAGAAGAAATAAGACAAGGAAAAAAAAAAAGAAGAGTTAATGATGAAAAGGAGAAAGAAGACGAAGAAGAAGAAGAAGGACAGCAAGAACAATAACAAGAACAAAGAACATAGAGAACAAAAACAAGAAGAAATAAGACAAGGAAAAAAAAAGAAGAGTTAATGATGAAAAGGAGAAAGGAGAAGACAAAAAAGAAGAAGAAGAAGAAGAAGAAGAAGAAGAAGAAGAAGAAGAGAATAAACAGCAAGAGAAGGGAAATCATTAGTAAGCGGAAATTTGCAAGTGGAAAAGGATTAGACGAAAGGATAAGAGGAGAAGGAAGAGAGAGAGAGAGAGAGAGAGAGAGAGAGGGAGAGGGAGAGGGAGAAAAAATAAGAGGAAGAGGAGGAAGAAGAAGAGAAGAAGGGAAGCATTAGAGGAACACAAACGCAACTACTTTAACACACACACACACACACACACACACACACACACACACACACACACACACACACACACCAATCCTTCCCTTCCCAGTCCCCCTTCCTCTTCCCAGCCACCACTCCCGCCCCCCCTTCCCCGCCACCCCCAACACACACACACACACACACACACACACACACACACACACACACACACACACACACACACACCTCGCAGAAGCCAACTCAACTAACAAATTTCCCGACATCGCCTCTATCAAATTTCCCACCAAACTCACTCTCACTCTCGCGCGATGGACTTGCTGGCTAATTAAGCGTGTATAAAATTAATTAGCGCCGCTGTTACCTGACCGCTGACCAGGTTAACCGAATTATGGCCCCTAATGACCGCTAGTCCACCCCCAGACCCGAGGAGAGTAGACAGGCAGACACAGACACCTACTCGGGAAAATTAACATGTTGGGAGTGTGTTTTGGGAGGTAAGGTTTGGATGAAGGGGAAGAATCTTGTGTCCCTGTGTCTGCATGTATCGCTGTCTCTCTCTCTCTCTCTCTCTCTCTCTCTCTCTCTCTCTCTCTCTCTCTCTCTCTCTCTCTCTCTCTCTGTCTCCTTATGTATATCTGCGTCTCTGTCTCTGTCTCTCACACACACACATTTCAAAAGAACAAGAGAAAAAAGGAAATACGGACAATAGATATCGATTTAAGTTTACCATTAAAAAGAGAAAGAGAGAACGAGTGACGTGTCGTGTCATGTTAGGGGAACAGCTGACAATCGGCGGACAATTACCGTTGACAGAAGGACCACCGAAGGGCAAAGCTGGGGGGGAGGGGGGGAGATAGTGGAGATGCGCCGCCCCCCCTCCCCCCCCCCCCCACACACACACAGGACGGTCGCCTCATATCAAAAGCTCCCGGGTTCGATTCCTGGGCGAAGTGAAGACGGATGGGCAGTCTCCTTTAATCTGTGTCACTTGTACAACCCTTATAGTGAATGGGTACCGGGTGTGAGTCAGGGGTCGAGTCTCGCTTCCTGGGTGTGTGTGGGGATGATGTGAGGTTATTTTTATTTTTTATTTTTTTTACAACAAAGGAGACAGCTCAAGGGCACAAAAAAAGGAAACAATAATAAAAAAAAAAAAACGCTACTCGCTGCTCCAAAAAAAATCAAAAGAGGCGGCTCCGTACCCTAAGATCCATCACGTCAGCTCCCAAGTGAATTCGGGGAGGGTAGTGGATTGCAATAGCGAGTCAACCACGTGATCAGACCATGGTGAACGAACCCCCCCTCCCCCCCCCGTCCCATCTTCCAGCGTTGCCAGATTATCGTATTCACCACATTGTATTTATAATTTTTAAGCCTCAAACTCTCTTACCTACACAAATAACGAAAGAATATTAAAGTTAGCGTTAAACTGTTATTCATCGATGTTTGTTTGTTTGTTTTTGCTATAGATATCAGTCAGAAACTACGACTATGCAATACGGTGTGTACGATAATTTGACAACGCAGCCCTCCTCTCTCTCTCTCTCTCTCACACACACACACACACACACACACACACACACTAAGGGGCAGACACACACACAATAAGCTGACACAAATAATTTTCTTTCTGTGACTTTCAAGGAGGGAGGGACTGTCAGGATACACCTCTTATATTTCTTCCCTGCCGTCTTACATTTTCCGGGGAGGAGAAGTATGAATATTATTTTACGTCAGATGGGACAGACCGAGGACTTAGAGGGTACAAAAAGGTTGGTATTACGAGACACTTTCGCCTCTCACATCAGCTACTTTTAAGGGCCAAAGAGGGGGTCATTCGGGTTCTAATGAGTGTTTCTTTATTTATGTCCGCAGTACAGAAGAAGAGTCAAACTACCACCAGGGTCATATAACTACTACTGGAAATGCCCAAAACTTCTTCGAAAGCCTTGTCAGATATGTGTTCTTGGGCGACGAAATATCTTATAATACGACACTAAGAGTTCCCGTTACACGCAGCTCGGAGCAAGATGTAGAGGGGAAGATATGGAAAAAGTATATCATTGTTAGCTTATGTCTCTGAGTCTTTCTTCTCTTGGCTTGAAAAGAGATAGGTGAAATGCAGTAATTGGGGGAGAGAGAGAGAGAGAGAGATATCTCTCTCTCTCTCTCTCTCTCTCTCTCTCTCTCCTTGAACGAGCAAACAAGTCGTAAATCTGTCTTTAATGAGCAAGTTTGGATGTCAGCAAATGCAACGCGAGGTTACAAAACGAACTGAACTTAACGGAAACGGAAACTAAATTGAAATCGTGTGATAGTCTGTTTTGTTCACGCTGTTTCGTTTTTTTGTTTTTGTTTTATTTCGTTTCGTTGTTGTATGTTCTTGGTTCTTTTCTGTGCTATTGAATCTGAAACTAACCAAACTTGACGCACTGTGATATTTTGTAATGTTCCTACGGTTTCTTTTTTTTTTTCTTTTATGTTCTTGATTCCATTTATCTGCTTCGATATTCTGATAACGTGGAACTTCATTAATGCCCTGTGCTAACTTCTCAGAAAGCCGTAAGCATAGAGTCTTTTTGCGCTTTTCATTCCATTATGCGGTCAATGGCTCACTTTTACATAAGTTATCCCTCTCATTCCATTATAAACAATTGAATCTGAAAAGCAACGGATCAAATCAGAGAAAGGGAAGCGTTCTTTGCGCAATCTTAACCTTAAATAAAAACAAGATTTTCTATACTGATTCATAAGAGTAAGAAAATATAGGTCCCATACACAATACCTACACTCCGAATCGTCAGACAGAAAGAGACACATCCCAGACACAATACATACACTTCTATCGGCCAGACAGAACAAAAAACGCTATAAATACTCTGTGATTCTTCAGACTAACAAAGAAAGATCCCATACACAATATATTTACTGCGAACCGTCAGATAGAAAAAGACACATCCCAGACGCAATACATACACTTCTATCGGCCAGACAGAACAAAAAACGCTATAAATACTCAGTGATTCTTCAGACTAACAAAGAAAGATTCCATACACAATAGTTTTACTGCGATCCATCAGACAAAACCAAAAAGAAAGACCCCATACACAATAAAGTCCCATTCAGCTAACCGGCGAGTGGATCGAGGCGGAGGAAGGGCGGCGGGCGTCCCGGAGGCAATCTCAACCCCATACCAAAGAGAGAAGCACCCCAAAAGAGGCAATAAAGGCTTCCGTACACACAGACACCGCGTCCGTCTGTCTGTCCCTTCGCTCCGTGTCTGCCTGCCTGCGACGAGCCTGCCCTGAGCTTCCCTGTAGACTCGCTCGCTAGGTGTTTGACGTTTCTCTACACCATCACGGTTTTTCTGCTCATCATCATCAAGAGCAGAAAGGTGAAGAGAGCGAGAGCGAGAGAGAGAGGTGCTTGAATTAAAAAAGTCACACACACTTCCAAGCACAGAGGAAAAAAGAGGAAGATGGAGAAACTTAAACTTAGAGGGAAATAAGGAGAGTTATAAGACAGAGAAGGAGAGAAAGAAAGTTAAGAGACAAAGGCAATGCAGAAAGTGGAGGAAAAGGAGGAGGAGGGGGAGGAGAAGGAAGAGGTGACGGGCGAGTGAGGCGGTGATAGGTGAGGCCAATGTGATGGAAATGAGCACCGAGGCAACGCGCAGCTTGAGCCCTTGAGTCTATCTTGTGCAAGGGAGTATCGTTGACGCCATAGAGCCTGAATTGAACTCTTGATTGACATACGCATTCGTTTTATTTTCTCTTATTTTTTTGTAACGTTGTATTAATCGCAGCCTGTCTCCCTTACTGTAATTCCATAAACAATCCTCAAAAACAAATTCCTCGTCCGGAACACTCATTCATACGTTGCACTACGCCGTTAAGGTTAAAAAAAATAATAGAAAGCAACACCGACTTCCCCGGTTTCCATATGAGACTTGGCGGCGTGCGAAACATTATATTTTGTTCCTCTTCTAACCCTCGCCAATTCCCTAACTTACTTTTCCTCGGCCACCACTACCAATGCAACTGAAACTCACGCTAATATCACTATCGGCCTCTTTCTTTTCGGTGTCTTTTTTATGCCGAGTGAACATAAGAACATAAGAACGTAAGGAGTCTGCAAGAGGCGTGTAGCGTGCGGAAATATATTAAGCAGATCCTGTTTTACCTTCGACCGGTCTTCTATAGTGTAAGACAACCACCGTAGCTTCTAGTATAGGCTTCGTTTCGGCTTGTTTTACGCTGCCACGCCTCCTTTGCCCTCTCCCACGCTCCCTTCTCGGTATTAATATCCCTTGCCGGCGCGCCCAACATCTTAATATGTGAAGTTGATCGCGAGTCCCGGCCCGCTGGAGGCTACTGCATCGGGAACCTGTTAAGCGCTTGAGTAACTTTAGCCACAGCGAGAGAACATCCAATTAAAGTTTTGGTAATGGAGAGAGTGTGCTTCGCCTCTCCCTCCACCTCCTGCACCTCCTTCCTCTCCTCTCTTCTCACCTCCGCCTCACCTCCCCACTTGTGATTTACCTCCTCATTTTCCGCCTTATTCTCCTCTCCTCCACTTCCTCGTACTTCCACTATAATTCCACTTGTGCTTTTCCTCCTCCTCTTTATCTTCCTCCTCCTCCACTCACCTCATCTCACACCTTCGCCTCCGTTTTAATTCCCTTCCATCTGCACTTCTCTTCTTCCTCCTACTCCACCTCTCATCGTCGCCTCCACAATACGGCCCTCTACCTCTACCTCTCTTCCTCTTTTTTCTTCCCCTCCTCCACCTCCTTTCTTCTTTGCCTCACCTTCATCTTCCCCTTGCGGTTCCACTTGTCCTGTTTTTCTCTTCCTTTTCATCCTCTTCCTCCTCCTCCTCTTCCTCCACTTTCTCATATTTTTATTATCTCTGCCGCCACCCTGTCTGTCCATCTCTTCCTCCTCCTCCTCCTCCTCACCTCCCTCCCACCACCCTACGTCTCACCTGTTAATGATCCCGTGTAATGAGCGGCTTGGTTACCGCAAATAAAGATAGGGAGAGGCTCTACTAATTGCTACACTAATGACTCAAAACAGAGGGAAATGTTGAATAGGTATGAGCGGTAATTTTAAAGGGAAAAGAGGAACTAATTGTAGGTGAAGTATAGAGACCTTTCCATTGTTACTGAGATCATTAAGTTTCCCCTTGCATAAACAACACTCTCCCTCGTATTCAGTCTCCTGGGTCGGTATTTTGAGACGCTTCCGGATCACACATCAACTCTTTCCAATGGCCAAAACAGGAGATCACTCGGGTCCAAATGAGTGTTCTTTTAGGTTCACGGTACAGAAGCAGGGTCAGACTACCACGTGGTTCATAAAACTACACATGGATATGCTCAAAACACCTATGAAAGTCTTGTCGAATGTGTGTACTTGGACTTTGAAATGTTTAAGATTAAGAATATGGCCCTTCGTCCCTCTCTGCACCGATTGTTAATGTTTTATTGGAAAGGACATAAACACAAGGAGAGGGCAAGAGGAACATGTAGGTTGACAAATGGATGAGTTTTGCATATTCAGATCACACGAAATCCCCCAAAACGGGCAAGAAAGCAAACGGGGAAGAAAATAATTGAATGATATGTTGTTGAGAGATTGATAGCAAGACAGAATGACAGATAGATAGATAAGGAAATACATAAGAAGTGAGAAATAAGGAAGGAAAATTAGATAGACAAGTAGATAGCTTGTTAGATAGATTGATGACAGACAAACTGATAGAAAGGTTTGATGAACTGGCTGATTATTAATTATAGTTGTTGTGAATCTCGGTAATAGTAAAAAAAAGTGATGATTAATTTTAACGAAAGTAACACGATACAGAAAACACAGCTAAGGTTCATGGCATTTCTCTGGTTTTGGGTGTAATATAAAGGGCTCCCATTATTACAGAGAGGGGCATTACCTTCCCCCTTAAATCATCAGCGTTCCTTCTCTTCCTCGACCTTTCAATCCCTGCCTGAAACCGCTCAATTTGTACCTTGTTATCTGGTGCCAAAGTTCACGAGACTTCCCAAGGTTTAGGGGTAGAATAGAAGCCTCCCATTACTACAGAGAGGATTATTGCTTTCCTCTAAGATTAGCAACGTCTCCCCTCTTTCTCATCCTCTCTATCCCTGCCAGCATTCTCTCTAATAATACCTGGTTTCCCATAGCCAAGGCTCACAGCACATCCACCCCCGGTTCAATACACACGTCCATCTCCCATACCCGATCGCTTCCTCATCTTTAGGCGCCGTCCCCTTGCCCCCGCCTCCCACCTAATCGCCGGCGTCTAATAATGAAGGGAAAATGACTCGATAATGGTACCAGTCACCCGCCGCGCCTCCACTCCCGGCAAGTCTTAGGGAAGTTATGCCCGAGTTTCACTGATTCTGAACACCCGTCGCCTTCACACACACGGGGGAAGGGGAGGGAAGGAAGGCGGGTTGATAGGTGCATAAATGAGTTGACAGATACAGAACATGAGACGCCTACACACACATGGGCAGGCAGAGAGGATGGGAGAGAGACAGGGAATAGATGATGAGTTGAGAGACTTAGAACATATCGCCTAAAGCACACAAACACTAGGAGGAACATGTAGGTTGACAATTGGATGAGTTTAACTAATTCAGAACACACGAAGCAAACGGGGAAGAAAATAAATGAATGATAGACTGAAAGATTGATAGTAAATAGATAGATAAGGAAATACATAAGAAGGGGAATTAGATAGACAGGTAGATAGCTTGTTAAATAGATATATGAAAGACAAACTGATAGAAAGATTTGATGGACTGGCTGATAATTAATCGATAGTCGTTGTGATTGCCGGTAATAGGAAAAAAAATTATGATTAATTTTAACGAAAGGAACACGGTACAGCAAACACCAAACACATCAAACAACACAGACAGCGGGCTTTTTTTTATTATTGTTTCCTTTTTTTGTGTGCCCTTGAGCTGTCTCCTTTGTTGTAAAAAAAAAAAAAAAACTAATCTATATTCTTGTCCAATCTTCACTCGCCTAAACTCACACGGGTGATAAAACAAGAACATCAAAGAAATAAATTAATAAACAGCATGTCGAGAGAGAGCGCTGAGGCGAGTTTGCGGGCACGCTCACAAAGAAGATTTAAAACGCTTTGAGTTGCATGGAATTGGATCCTCCTGAGTGCGCAGATTATCCTTCAGAGAGAGAGAGAGAGAGAGAGAGAGAGAGAGAGAGAGAGAGAGAGATGCTTGAATTAAAAAAGTCACACACACTCCCAAGCACAGAGATAAAAGAGGAAGATAAAGAGAGAAACTGGAAGACTCAGAGGGAAATGAGAAGAGTTATAAGACAGAGAAGGAGAGAGAGAAAGGAAGTTAAACGACAAAGGCAATGCAGAAAGAGGAGGAGGAGAAGGAGAAAGATGAAAAGGAGGAGGAACAGGAGGAGGAGGTGACGGGTGAGCGAGGCGGTGATGGGTGAGGCGAGGGTGAGGAAGACGCGAATAAGACATAAGGGGAACGTATAATTGGATTAAGTTTGCTAGTGGAATTCCGGAGGGTCCATAACACCTTGGATGCTGGCCCGCTCTCACCCCCTCCTGCCTCCCTCTCACCTCCCCCCTCCCTTTCACCCATCTTCTTCCCTTCCACCTCTCTACTTCCCTTCCCCCCACTTCCTTCCCTCCCTTCTTCCCTCCTCCCTCCTTCCCTTCCACCTCCCTTCCTCCCTATCTCACTCTCTCTCTCTCTCTCTCTCTCCACCCACTCTCTCTCTCTCTCTCTCTCTCTCTCTCTCTCTCTCTCTCTCTCTCTCTCTCTCTCTCTCTCTCTCTCTCTCTCTCTCTCTCTTCTCTCTCTCTTCCTTCCACCTCGTCCCTCCTCTCCACTCCCACTTTCCTCCGCGTCTCCCAGCTCCTCGTCTACTTCCCTACCACACACCTACCAGCCTCCCGTCCTCCTGCTCTCCCTCCCTCTCTCCCATCACCCATTTGACTGAGCCCCCCCCCCCTCCCTCCCTCCCTCCCACCCCTCATCTGCCTCTCTCTTCCGCCACCCACTTCCTCCCCATCAGCCAACCACCCATTTAATTTCCCTTATCTTGCCTTTCCATCTTCTATTCCCCCACTTTCCTGTCTACCGCTAACCCACTTATTCTTTCTATCCACCTATCTACTCACCTTCCACCACCCACCTATTCTATACCACACATCCATCTCTCCATTTACTTCTGATCCTCACATCCACCTGCTATCCTTGAACCTATTTAATTATCTCCTACCCATCTACCCACTTTACATCTTACCCATTCATCCAAGTGCCACCCTTCCACCCATCACCTACCCATACCTACCTACCACTTACCATCCATTCCTGCTATCATAACCACCAGCACCAACACCGCCACAGGGTCACGAGGTCACCAGGGTCACCAGCGCCCGGCGGGTCTCAAGGGCGGGGTCATCAGCGTGTCTTTTGGCCGCGCGGCGACAACCTGTGAAATTGAGTTCTTGGTCGACTGGCGAAGAACGAGTCGGGGCAGCGAAGCGTCGTGTTGGGAGGGCGAGGCGCGAGTTTCGGCGATGTAGGGACGAAGAAGGAAGCGTCGAGGGAAGGTTTAGGCGCCTCGAGGGAAAAGAAGGAAGAGGAGGAAGAGAAGGAGGACTCGAGGAAAAAGAAGGTTGATCAGGAGGACGAAAGAGGAGCGGTATGGATGTTTGTGGCAGGAAGAGAGGGAGAGGAGGTGGAGTTGGGGGCTGTGTGTGCTAGAAGGGAAAAATAGTCAGAGAGAGAAGAAGGAATAGGAGGAGGAGGTACTGGTGTGTAGTGGAAAAGGAAGACGAGGAAGAGGCATGCCAGTGTGTTAGTTTGTGGCAGGAAGGGAGGAAAAGGGAGTGTATGTGATGGTGTGTGCTCGAAGGAAAGAAGAGGAGAAGATAGTGGTGTAACCGTGCGTGAATGTGTATTGGTATCTGAAGGAAAAGAGGATGCAAGAGAATATGGAGGAGGAGGTGGAAATATGTGTAGTTATATAGTTCAACGTATACAAATTAGGGAGAAAGAATAGACGGAGGAGGAATAGATGGTGGAGTTTGCTGGTTTGTAGTGGGAAGACGGGAAAATGCGATGATATCAGTGTGGAAAAGGAAGAAGATAAGAGAAGTTGGAAGAGAGAGGCTAAGAGAATGAGAGAAAGGAAACCGGAGAGGGAAAGGAAGAGGAAGAGAGAAAGAAAGGGGAAAATATATATGAAAAAGTATTGGATAAGTATGTTCATAGATGCGTAGTGGAAGAGATGACATAGATGAGGATTGAAGCAAGAGGAAGGGAGGAGGTGGAGATGATGATGGGGTAGTGATGGGGGGATCGTGTGTGTTTGTGGTGATGGGAAACCGGCCTGAGGAAGGGAGGAAGACTTGCCGGGGACTACAGAGGCCGCGGAAAAGTTAGGGAGTTATGAGAACTTGAAGAGGAGAAGGAAAGAAGGAGGAGGAGGAGGAGGAGGAGGAGGAGGGGTACTGTAATGTGAATGTGGAGGAAGCTTGAGCATGTGTGTGTGTGTGTGTGAGTGTGCGTGGGTGCGTGTGCGTGTGTGTTTGTGACCATACATTAACACACATATTTAACCCTTTTTGGGCACCATTAGCACCAAAACAAAATAATGCACATCGGATGACCAAACCAGATTATTTTTCCCCACGTATCTAAAGGAAAAATATATCGCGTGTGTGTGTTGATGATTATACTGTCAGTGTTTTTTTTTTTTATTTGTTATTTTGTTTGAATATGTTTGTTTGTGTTTGTGTGTATGTGTGTGTGTGTTTTTCTGTGTTTGTTTTGACCACACGATGAAGTTAGTATATATTTAGAGAGAGAGAGAGAGAGAGAGAGAGAGAGAGAGAGAGAGAGAGAGAGAGAGAGAGAGAGAGAGAGAGAATGAGGAAAAAAAGAGAAAACGGAAAAAAAGAGAGAAAGATAAAAAAAGAAAGTGATCAGAGAAGCTGCAGTTAAAGTCGAGTGGAGGTAATACACTAACCACCACCACCACCACCGCCACCACCGCCACCACCACCGCCACCACTACTAATGCTCATCCCATCCCTTACCTCACCACTACCACCACCACCACAACTACTACATACATACACTCCAACCACCCCTCCCATCCTCCCCCCTTACTCCCATCCACTCCCACCCCTCTCTCCCTCTCCCGAATAAAGGAAAAAAGGGGAAAGAATGAACAGAGGTAAAAATCCACATATCCGTATCTCTCTCAGGACAATTAGATTCCCAATGACCGACCGACCAAATGTTTTTATGATAATTACTCTCTTCTCCGCACGCCTCGCCATTACAACCTCCCCCCTAACCCCCCTTTCATACACCCCCTTTACCCCCTTCCACCCTCGCCAACACACCAGCTGACCTCTCCATCCCCACCCTCAGTCACTTTAACCTCACAACCCTTTGCTCTCGCCACAAGTACTTAAGTTTCCTCTCCCTTAACCTTTTTTTTCACAACCCCCAACCTCTTCTTTTTCTTCCTTCATCCTAGTTTTTTTTTATCCACAGTCCCTCCTCTTTTTACCTCTTATCTTAACCTCCTAATCCCGTCTGTCTTCCTTCATTTCATCTTTCAATACTCTTTAGTCTTCCGATTTATACCTCACATCCTCCCCCTCCTTGCCCCTCTCCCACCCTGAGCAACCCCTACCTTGTGTAACCCTTAACCTGACCATTCCCTACCGTGTCCATCCCTTACCCAGACCAGCTTATATCCTGCCCTGATCTCCTTCATCCTGCCCTAACAAACTCCACCCTGCCCCAATCTTGCCCTGCCCATATACCCACGTCCTACCTCAATGCCGCTTTCCCCATCACCCCCCGCCGACCTACCTAACCCATGCCCTGCCCTAATCACGAGAGACCCCCTATTCCCCTTTACTCTTACATCTACTCCTCCCCTAATCCAGCCCTCCCCATTTCCTAACTCCCCCACATGTCCAGTTTCTTCCCCACCTCGCCCCAACTACAATCCCCAAGTTTTCTCTCCAACCCCATTCACCCCCATCCCCTCTTACCCTCAACTCCACCCTTGCGTCCCCGGTCATAACTCCCTTTCCTTTCCCTCGCTCCAAACCCCACCCAGTTTTCACCCCACTCCCCCCATCCCTAACCTCCGTCTCCCCCGCCCTCCCCTCCTCCCTCCTTCTCTCCCCTCCTCCTTCCCGGCCCTTCCTTCCTCTTTCCTCTCTCTCCCTCCTCTCCTCCTTTCCTGCTCTCCCTACCCCCTCCATCCGCTTTAGATTCCCTCTCCTCCACCTCCCCCTTCCCCCTCCACCTTCAGTACTCCCAGTTGCCCCCCGCCCCCCCCCCACGTCTCCCTGGCAACCGGGTCGCCCATTAAAAAGCACATGAGGGAATAATGTCAACAATCGCGGGGTTATTTAATTACTTTGTCCTTGAATGGCCATTAATTATTTTTACAGAGATGATGCAGCCACCGACGCGTTTTTTTTTTTTTTTTTTTTATCTTTTATCTTTGTGGAGCTTTAGTGTCCTGCAAAGATTAGTTCAGACGAGTTTTTTTTATTATTATTATTAGTACTGGCATTGTCATTGTTATTAGTATTAGTAGTATTAACGTTATTTTCATTGGTATTTTCTCTCATTCTTTCATTCATAGTCATTTCATTCAAACTATCCTTGTTATTGTTATTATTAGTAGTATTAACGTCATCATTATTGTTTTTATTTTCATTGGTATTTTCTCTCATTCTCTCCTTCTTAGTCATTTCCTGTATTTTTTTTTTTTTTAAGTAGAGGGAAGTGTTAGAGTGCGTTGTTGCCTCTTAGAACACGACACTTATCCCCATACACTTGCTTTTACACTCACACCCACGGCCACTTCATCCCACACAGCGCCATACATCACACACACCCTACACCCTTTACCCCAATCCCAACATCCATACACCTTTTCATCCCTACTATACCTCCCTTACACACCAGCTGCAAAACACACCCTCACTAGATATCATACACTCACTCTGTACTCCGTCTCCTTCTCCTACACCTTTCCCACACCTTATCATCACAAGTGTCTTATCTCTCTTTCTCCTGTTTTTCGTAGTCTCCATATTCTCTCTGTCTCTCTCTTTTTGTCTCTGTTCCGTATTCCGTGTCTCCTTCTACATTCTCCCTACACCTTATCCTCACAAGTGTCTTATCTATCTCCCTTTCTCCTGTTTTTTGTAATCTCCATATTCTCTCTGTCTCTGTCTCTGTCTCTATTCCGTGTTCAGCGTCCCCTTCCCTACGCCTTATCTCACCTCTGTCCAATTTATCTCTTTTTCCTGCTTTTCATAATCCTCATAATCTCTCTGTCTCTTTATTTCTGTCTTCCTGTCTCTGTTTCTGTTCCTTATTCCGCATCTCATTCTTGTAGACCTTCCTTGTACCTTCACCAATTTCCTATTTATCTCTTTCTCCTCCTTTTCGTAATCCTTATATTCTCCCTGTCTCTGTGTTTCTGTCTGTCTCTCTATTTCGTGTTCCGTGTTTCGTATAATCGTGTCCGGATACCGTGTTACTCCCCTCCTGTGTCGCATGTCCTCAAGTTTCACACGCTACCCAACTTACCCGCGTCCCTAACTCTGACATGTCCCCTGTACCTATGCCTCCTCAAGCGCACTGACCTCTCTCTCCCTCACACGTGTTCTGTCCAGTAGCTACCTGATGCCTCCTCCTCTGCCACTCCGCTCCTTCTCTCCACCCTTTTGGCCTTTCGTTCTGTTTTCATTCGTTCGAGCGGCGTCTAGCGGGTCTTTTTTGTTACTGGTCTTTGTTTCTTGCCCTTGAGATGCCTCCCTTGTAAAAAATAAATAAATAAAGCCCCTATTCTGAAACATTTTGGGGCTCAGACATCCACATTTGATAAGGCTTTTTCGTAGAGGTTGTGTTAGTATTTCCATGGGTAGTTGTATGGGTCTAGTGATAGTTTGACAAGTCTTCTGCACCATGAACGTAAGAAAAAAAACACTCTGATAACCCGACTAATCTTCTTTGTGGCTTTACGAGGTAGGTGTTGTGAGAGCTAAAAGCATCTGAGTATTTTTTTTTTACGTCTAGGCCTATAGCGCCGGTAGACTTGCTTGAGGGGCCTGCATGGTTTCGGCCCCAGCCCGTCATGGCGCAGGCAAGTGTTTATAGTGGCGCCATCTTCTCTTGGCTCATGTTGTCCCCCTGAACTCCTTCTTAATTCACTTGGACAGTTTCCTCTAGAGTCCGGGTTGATGGGTGGTCTTCAGGACAGCATGTGGGTAGTTTTAAGCCACTCGGCGGTGACTGAAAAATCGCAGGTGGTAGCGTGGGGATTCGAACTCGCGTCGTCCATCACGTGGTGAATGTGGGCCCAGCACGCTATCACTCAGCCACCGCCTACCCATATAGTTTCAGTAAGGCTTCGTGCACCGTCCTTGTTATAATTCTTAGTGTGATACGCCTATTATGTTTGCTGGCGTAGGTAAACAGAGACGAACATAGACGTGTCGTACTAGAAATAACAGTAATGTGGTGCAGAGTAACTATATAATCTCTCTCTCTCTCTCTCTCTCTCTCTCTCTCTCTCTCTCTCTCTCTCTCTCTCTCTCTCTCTCTCTCTCTCTCTCTCTCTCTCTCTCTCTCTCTCTCTCTCTCTCTCTCCATCAGTGATATATTCCCTCGAGGCCCTCCCCTTACCCCCCCTCACCCCCCCCCCTCTCATGACCCTCCTCAAGCTGCCCTCTGTTCCTCCCCTTTCTGATTATCCTCCTCTTCCTCCTCCTCCTCCTCCTCTTCCTCTTTCTTCCTTTCCTTATCTCCTCTCTTCTTTTCCTACCACCTCCTTCATAAATAAACCACTGCAGTCTTCCTCCTCTTTGATCTCTTTATTCTTCCCTTCCTCGTCTTCTTTATCCTCTCTCTCTCTCTCTCTCTCTCTCTCTACTTCTCATCCTCCTCCTTTGTCCCTTTCCTTTTCTCTCCTTCCATAACCTCTCTCTCTACTAATCCACTTTCTCCACCTCTTTTGCTCTTCCTTACTCTCCATTCTCTCACTCTATCCTTCCTTTCCTCTTGTCATCCCTCATTCCCTCTTCTCCTCCTTCTTTATCCTCTTCCTCTGCTTCCATAACCTCCCTTTCAACTAATCAACTAATCCTCTTTCTCCACCTCTTCCCCATTTTGCTCTTTCTCGCACTCCATTCTCTCACTCTGTCCTCCCTCTCCCTCCCCTACACCCCCCCTCCCCTCCGTGTGCATCTGTTAATGTATTTACCGTAACTTGATTTAGGGAGGCGCGGGGGCGTGGGGCGGCGAGCGTGGCGGCAACACTGTATCCACGAGGGCCCATTAACGCCATTATGCTGTTGTGCTGCCTAACTAGCGGCTCCTCCTGCCCTCCTGCCTACCCCCACCCTGCCCTTCCTTTCCTGCCTCCCTTCCTCCCTTGACACATACGCATATATACATACATACTGGAAGACACACAGCCATACATAAACACATACATACATACATACATGGAGACAGACAACCATACAAACACGCATTCATACAGACAAACGCAGACACATACATACTTGAATACATGTATACATAACATTCATACATATATACATACAGCCTTAAACATACTAATACATGCTAATACCTTTCTTTATTCCACTTCTCGCCACGCTTAACAGACATTATACATACATTCATATATATATTTAGACAGGCAGATAGGAAGACAGACAGGCAGACAAACACACACAGACAGTCAAATAGGCAGAGAGGGAGATTCACACAAGATAAACATTCAGGCATACAAACACCAACATAGAGATAGATCGATAGATAGATAGACAGATGGATAGAAAGATAGACATATAATTTAATGACCACAGCTTTCAATGATTAAAATTATACGTCTAAATAAACCGTAGAATTAAACGTATATACCTACTTTAATTCCACACATATATAATGAACAAAAAAATAGTCTCTGAAAATATTAATAGTTAGTAGTAATAGACCTTCAAGTAAACAACACACGCAAAGGTTAGAAAATAAATGTGTACGTGTGTGTGTGTGTGTGTGTGTGTGTGTGTGCGTGTGTGCGTGGGTATATTAACAACAATGGACGCCTTTGAAATATCGTTTGTCCGTTTTTATGTCGCACTGATTTTTGTTCCATAATAATAAAGTGCAAATTGAATGACGGGCCGCGTTTGATAGATGAAGTCATTACGTTGTGCTTAAAAGTTCTCTCTCTCTCTCTCTCTCTCTCTCTCTCTCTCTCTCTCTCTCTCTCTCTCTCTCTCTCTCTCTCTCTCTCTCTCTCTCTCTCTCTCTCTCGCTCTCGCTCTCGCTCTTTCTTTCAGTCTGCCAATGACCCTAATTTTCTCTATATTTTCATGCATGTCGGTTCTTAATAATTATGAGTTTTCTCTTGTCTAATTTCTGTCAACAGGATAATGATGAGAGAGGAGTGATGGTGGCGATGGAGGAGGAGGAGGAGGAGGGGAAGTAGGAGGGGGAGGAGATGAAGGAGGAGGAGGAAGAGAATGAGGCAGAGGACAGGGAATAGCAAAAGCAAGAGAAAGAGGAGGAGGAGAAGAAGAAGAAGAAGAAGAGGAGGAGGAGGAGGAGGAGGAGGAGGAGGAGGAGGAGGAGGAAAATGGTGTGCTACAGAATACAGTTAAGAAATACAGAGAAAAGAGAAACACTAATAAATTTTGGAAGAGAGTGAAAGAGAAAAAAACAAAAGGAGACAAGAAAAGAAATATAAGAGGAGAGAAAGGCTTGGAGAACACGGTACAAATGAAAGCAGAAAATGGGGAAAAGAAAATAATTACAAGCTGGGACAGTAAGTGGAAAAAGAATAGAGGCAAGAAGATTAGACGTAAGCAATAAGAGAAAACGAAGGCGAAGCGGACAAATTGAAGGAGAGTTGGGAAGAGAAGGGAATCCGAGCCTTTCCACGACAATAGGGAGAATTACATCAGATTAGCACATAGGGGAAAGGAGGAAGTACAAAGAAAATCGGACATGTTAAATTTGATGATACTAGATACAGGAAAATTGCGTAGAAGAAGAAATTAGAAGATGGAGAAGAGAGTGAGAATGGGAAGGATTTAAGGAGCAAGACATGATATTGAAAAGAGTGAAGCTTGGAATAAGAAGGAACTGAAGAAAGAAAAAATAATGCGAATAAAAGAAAAAAAGGAGATTTTGAAGGTATTAATAATTTTAGCGGAAGAGAAAAGAGAGGGACGAGCGAGTTGAGTGGGAAGGAAGTAATCAAAAAAGAGAGATGAGGTAGAAAGAGGAAGGAAAAAGAATGGGAAGTAGGTACGAAGGAAAAGAAGGAAGGAAGCTGTGAAAGGAGATGTAGCTGGAAGGTGATGAAGGAAGGAAAAAGCGTGAGAAGGTAGATGGCATTGACAGATGGATGAAAGGAGAGAGGGAAGATTATAAGAAAGGTGTGGGAAAGAGGAAAGGAGGAAATAAGAAAAAGAGGAGGGAGAAGATTGAGATGAAAAGAACGTAGGGAGGCATAGGAGAGGTAGAAGGAGAAGGTGGAAAATGAGAGAAAGGGTGAGAGACAGAAAAAGATATGGCAATAAAGAAAAAAATAAGAGGAGAAGGAAAATGAGGAATAAACGAGGTAAAGAATGTAAAGTTAAAAGGCAATAGGAGGAGGAAAAGAAAGGAGGGAGCAAGGGAGAGAGCAGGAGTAGTGAGGGAGGAAACTTGTCGCAGTAATAGTGATCGCAGGAGGTAATTAATCGCCGCTTATGATGCAATTAAGGTGAAGTGTTTGTATTAGGTTTTTTGTGTGTTGGTGGTAATGGGACGGCGAGGGCGCGTGCGTGTAGTTCCAGACGCCGCCGCTGCTGGTATCATCACCACCACCACCACCACCACCATCATCATCATCACTGCATCCTCCTCATCTTCTTCATCTGTATCGCATTTTTTTCTCTTTTTTGTTGTTATTTCTAGTCAATCTTTATTATTTACTACCTTTACGACTTTCTTTGTGTTTATTTTCTCTTATTCTCTCTTTTTTTGTCTGTGTTTTTCTGTTTTTCTTCATTTCCCTGTTTTATCACATTTATTTACGACTTAGTCTTCTGCTTCTTTTTACGGTTTCCTGCTATCATTCTTTATCCTTTTATCAACTGCTATGTTTTTCTTTTATTGTATTATTTTCATATGTTTTTTTTCTTTATTTATTTGCTTACATTTTATCCTCGCATCTTATTCTGTGGTAAATATGTCCTCTGTCATTTCCATTTTTTGTCTATTTTTTGTGGCCTGGTATTATAACGCATCTATTCATGTTATTCTCCACCTCATGACCTTTCGTTTATGCATTACTTTCCTGTAAACCACATATATTTTACTATCCTCTTCAACCACCCTACTTTCATCTTGCACCCCTTCCTTGCCTATGTTTGATTTCTCCTCATTTTCTTAGTATTCTTTCATCTCTCACCTCCCTGGTTATCATATGCCTTTCATCATTTTCCTCTTATACCTGAACATTCTTTTTCTTTGCCTGTCTTGAATATCGCATCCCTTCGTCAGTTTGGTTTACTTCCTCTTCTCTTTCTGCTATATCCTATTTCAACGTGTTTCGCTTCATTAAACGTCATTTATTTCAGGTCAATGCTCGTGTGTGTGTGTGTGTGAAGAGGCAGAGTGCATTCGCCTTGACAGACACGGAGAGGAAATATGCAGCGACACCTCAAGCTCGCTGACAGGTGAGGAATGAATCTGAACGTAATTAATGGAGTTTCGTATTTTTTTTTGCCTCGATATTTTTTGCTTACACGCGTCACGGGCGAACTTGAACGTCTAGCACACAACATGAGCGATTTAATGAACGAGTGAGCAAGCGAGCGAGCGAGTGAGTGAGTGAGTGGAGGTGTGAAAAGGAGAAGGGGGTACTTTTAGTGAGTTAGTGGGGATATGAGTACGAGTAAATGATTAAGTGTCTCGGTAAATATGAGTGAGTTAGTGAGTGTATGAAATTGAGTGAGTGAAGAGATGAATGAGTGGGTGGGTGAAAACGATTGGGAGGGAAAACGTGGGAGAGTGAGTGAGTGGGAATCTGAGTGAGAATAAATATAAGTGATTGAGTGTCTGGGTGAATGTGTGAGTGAGTTAGTGAGTATGTTAAATTGAGTGAGTGAAGAGATGAATGAGTGGGTGGGTGAAAACGATTGGGAGGAAAAACTTGGGTGAGTGAGTGAGTGGGAATCTGAGTGAGAATAAATATAAGTGATTGAGTGTGGGTGAATGTGTGAGTGAGTTAGTATGTTAAATTGAGTGAGTGAAGAGATGAATGAGTGGGTGGGTGAAAACGATTGGGAGGAAAAACTTGGGTGAGTGAGTGAGTGGGAATCTGAGTGAGAATAAATATAAGTGATTGAGTGTGGGTGAATGTGTGAGAGAGTTAGTGAGTATGTTAAATTGAGTGAGTGAAGAGATGAATGAGTGGGTGGGTGAAAACGATTGAGAGGAAAAACTTGAGTGAGTGAGTGAGTGGGAATCTGAGTGAGAATAAATATAAGTGATTGAGTGTCTGGGTGAATGTCTCAGAGAGTTAGTGAGTGTGTTAAAGTTAGTGAGTGAGTAAGACTATTCAACAAAATTCGTTTCATACAGAAAATGTTGGCGTTAATTAATTCAACATCAAAAAATCTCGAGAAATCTCCAGTCGCATTTGTCACAAGCAGACTGATCAGCAATTTTTAATCAAGGTTTCAATGGATTTTCATCAACTTTCCAATGCTTAAAGGAGATGCAGTGTGTTAGGGGCGTAGCGTTCCCTAGGTAGTGACGCGTAAAACTCCACGGACACAGCCAGCCGCGTTTACATTACTCAGCGGCTCTCATGATGGACAATGACACCGCAGATTTATTCCCCTCCAGAACAGATTTATTTTACATCCCTATATTAGTCCCATGTTAGGAGGACGAGCAATGGACATGCTTATCATTCTTTGTGTCATAGTGAGCTCTCTCTTCCATATGTAGTTTTTCTTTATTCTCTTGCTTTAATTTCATCCTCGCTTCTCATTCTCTGGTAAGAATCATTCTTCCTGCTATATTACTATGCTTTAATTACGCGGTCATCAACGCAATCATCATCATCATTTTTTTTAAAGCTTTCTTGGTGGGGCTAGGTGGTCGGCCCCACCCCGTTATGGCGCAGGCAAATGTTTATAGTGGCGCCATCTTGCTTGGCTCATGCTGTCCCCCGGAGCTCATCTTTGGTTTTCGGCTACTCGTTGATGGCTGAAAAATTGCCAACTTGTTCGTAGCGGGGGCAGGGACGCGCACCTATGTCCTTCTGTACGCTACGCCGGCACGCTGACGACTTGGATGCTAATAATTTTGCTGTTCTAAAATTTTCACTTACCTTTGTTGTTGATGACATTCTTATTGTTTTTGTTGTTGCCAATGTCACCAATCACCTGTGTCATTGATCTAAAGTGAAGGAAAAATATAATACGAGACTGCTGACGAAGCGTGTTGTGAATTTTTACGTAATCCAATTAATTTCGCATAATCGGACGCCCTTCTCGTAACCTGGCCCAGAAAAGTAGTGATGTTGCTTCTGCCGATGATCTTTTTAACTTAATTCTATGTCTCCAGAAGTTATAGATTTCGAGAGATATTACTAACAGAACTTACTATAAAGTCTTCAATAGTATTTCTGTCTGTCTGCATATCTATCTTTTTGTCTGTCTGTCTGTTCGTCTGTCTATCTGTCTGTCTGTCTGTCCCTCTGTTTGTGTGTGTGTATGTGTTTTCCTTATAGCCTTTCTCCCTCCTTCCCACCCAACCTTCCTCTCTTCCTCTCTCCCCCTCTCTCCCCGTCCCTCCCTCCCCTCGGGCTGGGTGAGGCGTCTATGGCGGGCTGAATAGAGTAATTAATGGGCTTCCTGCAGGCTTTCTGAAACTCTTTGAGCGCTGGTAGCATCCTCTCTCTCTCTCTCTCTCTCTCTCTCTCTCTCTCTCGTAACAAAATAAACCATTCCATTATCGTTATTTTGATTCACTTTTATCGCCACATTGTCACTTTTTTTTCTTTGTTTTATGTTCCTCGTCTCTTCTGTTTTATTTTGCAGCGTTTTCTCCCCCCAAATTTATCATCGTTTTCGTATTTCCCGCGTCATTTCTCTTTATTCTATTGCATTTTTTTGTCGCTGTTTTATTTCCACCCATAGTTTCCTTCCCCCTTTTCACTCCCTCTCCCTTTAACTACTTCACTCTTTACCTCTCTCACTCCAGTACTGTGTCTCATCTCCTTTATCCCACTCCATTCTCTTCCCCTTCTTCTTTCTAAACCCTTTTACTCCCTCTTGTCAACTTCTCCTTCTCCTACTTCTGCTCCTCATCCACTTTCTCTCCCTTTTCTTTTTTCTAACATCGTCTACGCTTCCTTCTCGTAAATTTCTCTTCTGTTTTATCTGGTAGTGTTTTTTGTCTCCCTTTTCCTCTCTCCTTTTCATCTCTGTTTTCCCCTCTTCCATCTTCTTTCCTCACTTTCTCTTCATTAGCTCTTCCCATCAATTCCCATTCTCTTCCCCTCTCTTTCTCTCTTTTCCTCATCTTTATTTCCTCTCATATATAGCTCCCATCTCTTCCTCTTCTCTTCTCATTTACTCACCTCGCTTTTCCCTATCTTCTTTTATTCTTCCCCTACACCATTCTCTTCTCTTCTTTCTCCTCCATTCTTTTCCCTTCGTCACCTCCACTTCTCTTCCTCTTTTTTCTTCTCCTCTTCAAATACCTCCACAGCCCTTTAAATATGAGGGATATGCATTCTCTCTCTCCCTCTTTCTCTCCTTGTTTACATTCTCTCTCTCTCTCTCTCTCTCTGTTTATCTATCTTCAGCAGGTTCCCCTCATAAATTCTCCCTTTTTTACAGTAATAATAGTAGTAGCTAGTAGTAGTAGTAGTAGTAGTAGTAGTAGTAGTAGTAGTAGTAGTAGTAGTAGTAGTAGTAGTAGTAGTAGTAGTAGTAGTAGTAGTAGTATCATCAGCATCATCAGCATCTCATTGTTATCACTAGTAGTAGTATTACTCTTCCTCTTTCATCTTTCCTTCCCTCATCATCACCATCATCATCATCATCATCATCCCCTCTGTAATACGTATTTGTCTTTCTTCATCTCCCTTCCTCCTCCTCCTCCTCCTCCTCCTCCTCCTCCTCCTCCTCGGCCTATTATCACCGTCATCTCGTCGACAAAAGGTTATTTCTGGCGCCGTGTGATGCCTCTGAGGCGCCGCATCTCGTCCATTACAGCATCACAATAAATCACTTAACAGGTGCGGGTCAGGAGGGAGACGCTGTGTGGGGGGAGGAGGAGGAGGAGGAGGAGGGAGAAAAAGAGAAAGGGGAAGGAAGAAATGATTGAGGAAGAGAAGGATAAAGGATAAGTAAAAAAAGTAAGAGGGAGAGGGAGGTGAGAGAAGGGAAGGAAAAAAAAGAGGAGAAAGGGAGTGAAGGTTGAGAGATGAGAAAGTGACGAAGAAAATGAAAAGGAGAAGAAGAAGAGAAGAAGCAGGAGGAAAAAGAGGAAGACGTAAAGAAAAATTAGAAGGGGAAATATAATCAAAGTCAGGAGGGAGACGCTGTGTGGGGTGAGGAGGAGGAGGAGGAGGAGGAATAAGAAAAAGGTGAAGAAGAAGAGAAAGAAGTTGAAGGAGAAGGAAAAAATAATAAGTATAGGAAGGAATGGATACAGGGCGTAAAGAATGAGAGATGAGAAAGAGGAGATAATGAAAATAATAGAATGACAAGAAGTATGAGAAGGTGGAGCAGGAAAGAGGGAGATAGGAAGAGGAAAAGAAAAGGAAAGTGAGTAAATGTTGAAAGATGAGAAGGGGAAGGAGAAAACGAGGAGAGGAAAGAGGGAAGAGGTGAAAGGAGAAGATGAAGTGAAAGAGGAAAAAGAGGAGAAAGTTGTAAAAATTCGATAACAGAGAAGGAAGAGAAAGTGAATATATCTGAATGAAATGGGAAGAGAGGAGGAGGAAAAGAATGTCTTGTGTGAGAGACTTGATATAAAAAGAACTTAAATATATATAAAGAAGGAAGGAATTTAAGAACAGAAGTAATTGGAGGCCAGGTTAGAAAAGACACTTGAAAAGGAAGTATTAAAACAGGAACAATGATATGGAGGAAAAGGAGAAGGAAGTCTAAAGTAAAGTAGAAGTGGAGGAACAAAAATTAGAAAAGTAAATATAAAAAATGGTAATATTAATGAAGTGTTTACATAATTTTCTTATATAAACAATGAAAGCCTTTTATTTTTCGCTCTTTCTTTGTGTTCCTTCCTTCCTTCCTGCATTCATTCCTTATCTCCTTACTTCATTAACATTTTTTTTCCTTCATTCATGCAATTCTTCTCTCTCTTCTTCCTTTCCTTATCACTTTTTTCCTTCGTGCCTTCTTTCCTTCCTTCTTTTTAACCTGCTGTACTCTCCTTCATCTTTATTTCCTTCATACCTTCCTATATTCATTTAATTATCCGCCTCCTCCTTCCTTCCTTTCTTTCTTCTTACCCTTTATTTCCTTCATATCTCCCTATATTCATTCTCTTATCTGCCTCTTCCTTCCTTCCTTTCTTTCTTCTTACCCTTTATTTCCTTCATATCTCCCTATATCCATTTTTTAAAATTTATCTGCCTCTTCCTTCCTTCCTTTCTTTCTCCAGCCCTTTCTATCTCGGTTCATTTTCCTTGCGTCTCCCCTTACCTCCTTTCCTCGTTTACAGTACCCTCCCTCTCTCTTTCCTCTTTCTCTCCCTTCCTTGAGCCCTCCCAGTCTCCCTCCCTCTCTCCCTCGCTCCCCTCTCTTCTTCCTCCATTGTTCGCCCCTATCATCCCCTCCTCGTTACTTTTCACATTTTTATTTTTTCGGCAGTGCATTCTTTTGTCTCCGTGACTCGGCCGGGGCCTTAAATATTTCCTTTTGTACATCATTGTTAAACGGACGTCCTCGCTCAACCCTCCACCCCGACCCCTTGCCCTCCTGCCTCCCTGATCCCGCTTCCCTGATCCTCTCCCTCCGCCCTGCTCTGCCTCCCCGCTCCCATCCACCCCCTTGCCTACTGCTCTAACCCCCCTTCACATTAGCATAGTTGAAGCTCTGAGCACCTCGAGATAAGCCGAATTTGACACAGACACGCGGGTTCTTCTTGCTACCAGGAGGAGGAGGAAGAGGAGGATGGAATAGGCAGCCGATCGTCACGTGTGTTTGAAAAGAGGGAGTGGAAGGAAAGGAAATTTTACGTAGATGTGAAGGGATAAGAAGAGGAAAACGAGAGAGGAGAAGGAGGAGGAGGCATAGGCAGGCAAGCGGAAATCACTCAAAGGAAGGATTGGGTTATGAGAGGAAAGATGAGGAGAAGGAAGAGGAAGAGGGGGAGGAGGAGGAGATAGGTACGTGATCAACAAGTGTTAGTTAAAAAGAGGAGGAGGAGGAGGAGGAAGAGAACTGTGAAAGGGAAGGACTGAATAAAAGAGAGGAGACGGAAAAGACGAGGAAGGAAGAAGACGAAGATGAAGAAAATACGAACAGGAAAAAGAAAAAAAAGGGGAAAAAGTAGAAATATGAACAAGATGAACGAGAACGAGAACAAGAACAAGAAAATGATAAAAAGAATATATAAAAAGAAACAAGAGAGATACACGAAAGAAAGAGAAAGAGAATTTCCCTTTTTTTTTGGGGGGGGTATTTATGAATTCAAAAAGCATGTGAAATTTAATGACAAACAGTACCTTAATCCATTCACCCCCTCAACCCCCTACGCTTCCCTTAAACCTCCATTTAGTAACGCCCCCCCAACAACAGTACCTTAATTCATTCACCCCCTCAACCCCCCACGCTCCCCTTAAACCCCCACTTAATAACGCCCACCCCTTTCTATAACCAACTACCTCCTCTTGTAAACTCCCTGTGATCTTAGTATGTCCTTGCGTTCGCCCCCTTCCGAAAACTCCTCCACCAACACAGCTGCACCTCCACCACCTCCACAATCAACTCCATCCATCCCATCCGTACCTGTCTTAACCCAACTCCACCTGCCAACTCCTCCTCCCTTCACCTAACTCCTTCCGCACTCTGAAATCGCCCTCAGCAGCCACCTTGCCATATCTGATCGTACTACACTCAGTCATTCCACTCTCCTTCCTTTACATTACATACTCACTCATTCCCTGCCCTCTCTTCACACACTCACGTATACCGCAACCTACCCCCCTTTGATTTTCCCATTTCTACTCCCTATCTTTTGTTTTAGTCATTCTTTCTCCTCTTCGTATCCTATTTCCTCTCATCCTCAACTCTCTAAATCACTCATGTTGGTTTTTATCTTCTTCCTTCTTCCTCTTATCTCGTGTTTCCTCTCTTCCCTACTTCTCTAAATCACTCATCTTACTTCTCCTCTTCCTTTTTCCTCTTTCGTATTTCCTCTTATCCCTAATTCTCTCCCATCCATCCATTTTCTTTCCCTTCCTTATTCCTCTTTATCTCCAATTTTCTCTCATCCCACTTCTTTAATCATTCATCTTACTTCTCTTCCTCTTTCTCCTTCCATTTCCTCTTATATTACCACTCATTTTTAACACTCAATCACCCATCTTCCTTCTCCTCCTCTTCCTTCTTCCTCTTCCTCTTCTATTTTCCTTTCATCCTCATCTTTCCCATTCATCCATCATACTTCTCCTCTCCCTTCCTCTTCTTCCTCTCCTATTTCCTCTCATCATCTCTCTCAATTAATCATCTTCCTTCTCCTCCTCCTTCCTTCTTCCTCTCCCATAGCCTCTCTCCCCGTCTCCCTCCATCATCCCTCTTCCTTCTCCTCCTCCTCTTCCTTCCTCACTTCGTCCACCACTCAAGGAATTCTCAGAGTGGCTGCGTGTGATCAACAAATTTAAAGATGAGTTGGTGTACAGAGGAGGAGGAGGAGGAGGAGGGGGGGGGTAGCTGAACAACACATGTATTATAGAAGAGGAGGTTGAGGAAGGAGTAGAAATAGAAATTCTCTCTCTCTCTCTCTCTCTCTCTCTCTCTCTCTCTCTCTCTTTATCTATCTATCTATCTATCAATTCACCTCTCCCTTTTTATCTATTTATTTATCTATCTATCTCTGTCTATCTCATTTCCTTTCTTTTTTTCTTATTTTATTTAACTTTGTCCGTTTTATCTTCCACTTAGCGACATTTCTTTTAATTTTTATTCCTCTTTTTTTTCTTTTTTTTTTCAAACATTCATGCACACAAGAGTCAGAAGTCTTTTCCTCCTCCTTCTCCCTCTTCTCTTCCTCCTCCTCCTCCTCCTCCTCCTCCTCCTCCTCCTCCAAAAGCTAGCAGTGGAACAGTCCCTCCCCCCTTCCCCCCTCCCCCCCTAATTATATACTCCATTACGCGCCTGAAAACGAGATCTAAGGAAAATGGATTGACAATTATCACGGAAAATGGGCAGGCGATTAAATTTGCAAAGATTGGATAGGATCGAATCGCTTTTCCGCCCCCAAAATTGTTGTTTCGCCCTGTTTTTTTTTGGGGGGGGCCGGTGGTGGTGGATTCGCGGGGCTTCATAACACGCAAGATGGGAGTTCCGAATCGCTGCAATGAGGTTCTGAGAGTCCTTCGTTTTTCATTAAGAGAGAGAGAGAGAGAGAAGGAGGGGAAAAAAAATTGAAAAAAAAAGAGAGGGAAAAACTTTGGAAATTCTCTCTGCAAGCCAAAAGAGAACATTCGTCACTGTCGTTTTGCACTTCCCGGTCTCGTTTGCTTTGGTCTTTCTTTCTTTGTCTCTCTGTCTCTGTCTCTGGTCTCTGTTTTCTGTCTCTCTCTCTGTCTCTGTTTTCTCTCTCTCTCTCTCTCTCTCTCTCTCTCTCTCTCTCTCTCTCTCTCTCTCTCTCTCTCTCTCTCTCTCTCTCTCTCTCTCTCTCTCTCTCTCTCTCTCTCTCTCTCTCTCTCTTCTCCCCCTCCTCCCCCCCACACACACAGAAACACACACAAACATATCTCTCTTTACCTCTATCTATCCATCTACCTATCACCATCATCATCATCATCTCTATACATTACAGTGGCGGGAGACTCGTTTTCCGGCCGCCACGAGATGAAACGAGTAATGAAAACGCAGTAACAGAACTTTTAGTGTAGGCAGGCTATCGTCCATCTCCCGGCGGGCAGGATAGGGAGGAGAGGCAAAGGGGTGGGAGACGGGAGGGTAGGGTAGGGAGTGAGGCTGTGAGGGGGTAGACGGGTTGGGGAGGAGGCTTTTAAGGGGGAAAGGATAGGGTTAGGGGGAAGGCAATAGAAAGGGAAGAGAAGGAAGGGAGGCCAAAGGGGAAGAGATTGAGGGAAGGGAAAAAGGGAGAGGAAGGGAGAGGAGACAGAAGGGGAGGGAAGGGAAGAGAAGGAAGGGAGATGACCAAAGGGGAAGAGATAGGAGGGGAGGGACGTAAGGGAACGGAAGGAAGGGATGAAGGGCAAGGGAGAGGAGATGGAAGGGGAGGAAAGGGATGAAAAGGAGAAGGGGTAAGAAGTTGAGGCAGAGTAATAAGATGAGGAAAGAATGGATATAGGTAAATAATAAGAGAGAGAGAGAGAGAGAGAGAGAGAGAGAGAGAGAGAGAGAGAGAGAGAGAGAGAGAGAGAGAGAGAGAGAGAGAGAGAGAGAGAGAGAGAGAGAGAGAGAGAGAGAGAGAGAGAGAGAGAGAGAGAGAGAGAGAGAGAGAGAGAGAGCAGGTAAAGAAAAGGAAGGAGGGAAGGGAGGAAGAAATGTAAAAGACTAAAAAAAAAGTTGACATGGGAGAAAAAACAACAAGAATCAGGAATGGAAAGGAAGGAGAGATACGATTTATGAAAGTGAAAACGAGAAGGGAAGGAAAGGAGATTGAGAAATATTAAAAGGGGAAGGAACAGGGAAGAGAAATATAGATAGGGGAAAGGAAGGGATGGAAAACAGAAGGCGTTGTTAGATAAATTTGAAAGTGGTGTTAATATGGAAATAGTAATGAACACGGTGGAGGACAGACAAGCAAAGAACAAAGGAGAGTAATGAAAGGAAGAGAATAAGAAAGGACGTGAATGTTGAGCTATTAACAATGTATTAGAGGAAGAAGATAAAAGGTCAACGAAGAGGAGGAGAAGGAGGATGTAGAAAGAGAAAGATAGAGATAGCTGACAACGAGAAAGCGAAGGAAAGGTGAGAGAAGGAAAAAGAAAAACCAGTCAAAGATTAGAGAAATACAGGTTGGCTTGTTAGGTCAATATATCTAGAGAGAGAAACGAACACTGAAAGAGCAGCAGCGAGGCAACGAGAAAGACAGAAGAGATAAAAATGAGAGAAAATAAACAAGTAAAAACTACCCGTGTGAAGAGATAGTGAATGGGAGGAAACTGAAACAAAAGAGAAGACAAGAGAAATATAGTAACATACAGAGGACTGAGGCGATTTTGTATTATACTGACGAACACAAACGAAATAAAGGAAGATAAAGGAAAGGAAAAGAGAGCAGCAAGTAAAATTCATCCATGCGTCGGGAAGGTGAATGTGGGACTGAGAAAGGAAAGGCTAAAGAAATACAGGGATGGGGCGAGTGTGTATACAGCAAGAGGGTCACAGAGAGCAAAGCGAAGGAAGGGGAGAAGGAAAGAAAAGGATAAAAAGGAGTAAAAACAGGCCGTACGTTGTGGAGATTGGACTGAGAATGGGAGGTGAAAAAACACAAGCAAAGAAGAAGGGAATGTAATATATAGAGAGAGGAGGGCACAGACACCAAAGAGAAGGAAGGAAAATGAACGAAATGAAAAAAGAAAAGCAAATGCTAGACGTACATTGAAAAAAAATATGACATAGAATGAAAGGCAAAAGAAATACAAGAAATACAAAGATGAAAATAGTGGGTGGGTGGGCGGTGGCTGAGTGGTCGGCGTCCAGGAGGACGCTGGTTCGCGTCTCGCCCGGACTCTAGATTCTCCCTAAAAAAAAGGATCAAAGATGAGCTGCGTGCGTGTGTGTCGGAACAACCTGAGCCAAGCAAGATGGCATCAATATAAAATCTTGCCTGCGACATAACGGCCTGGGGCCGACAACAAGACACCACCAAGAAAGCCTACCGGCGCCATAGGCGGAACTTTAATATATATATATATATATATATATATATATATATATATATATATATATATATATATATATATATATATATATATATATATATATATATCATATACAGGAGTGGACACAGAAAACAAAGAGAAGAAAGAAGTAAAAAAATAGTTGGAAGCAAGAGAAGCAATACCAGACGTATATTGAGAAGATAGAACTGAGAATGGAAGGTAAAAGAAACCCAAGAAGCACAAGGATGAAGAGAGTGTAATATATGGCGAGCGGGACGCGGGGAGCAAAGAGAAGGAAGGAGAAAAGAAACGAAAGAAAGGCGAGCAAATACCAGGCAAGCATTGAGGAGATAGGACTGACAATAGCAAGAAGAAAAAGAAGAAGAAATACAAAGGTAGGGGCGAGTGCATATATATAGAGAGCAAGGGACAATGACAGCAAGGAAAAGGAAGCGAAAACGAAAAGCCCAGAGGAGTGAGTCTAAGCCAGCCGTGCATGGAGGAGGTGAGAAGCCGGGTGTTGCAAAGCTGACCCTCCGCTGAAGACGAATGTGAGGAGACGAATGCTTCTCCTGACCTACAAAGCCGCTGGCGAGTGTGAGGGAAAGAGGAAGGAAAGGAGGGAAGAGAAGGAAGGGATGGAAGGAGGAAAGCAACAAAGGATGGAAGGGTGGAAAGGAAATAAGAAAGAAAGAAAAAGAAACGAAGGAAAGGGTGAAAGGAAATAAAGGGAGAAAGAAAGGAGGGAAAGTGGGGAAGGAAAGGAGAATGAGAGAGAGGGAGGAAGGAAAGATGGACGAAAATAAGGTATGGAAAGGTAACGTAAAAGAGAATATACACAGAAAAGAAGGATGAAGGTTGGAAGGAAGGAAGGAATGCTGAGAAAAAAAAATTAGGAAAGGAAGAAAGGAGGGGAGAATAAAAGAGAGTAAAGAAGGAAATATGAATGAAAAGAAGGTATTAAAGGTTGCCGAAAGGAAGAGGAGGAAAGAAAGAAAGTAGAAAGGAAGGACTGAAAAGATTGAAAGGAAGGAAGGAGGGTCGAGCGAAACAGTGATGAAGGGAAGAATAAAAAGTGGGGTCGATGAAAGAACATTAGTAAGCAAGGAAGGAAAGTTGATATAGAAGGAATGATAGAAGGTAGGAAGAGAAGGAAGGAAAGGAAGAAAACGGGAAGCGTGACCAGCCAAGAAAGAAAACGGGGTATTGTGGCGTTGGCTTTTCAGTTTGCGATCTCGTGCAAGGGAGTGAAATCAGGAAAGAAAATGGGAACAGGAGAGAGAGGTGGCCATGTAAAGAGAGAGAGAGAGAGAGAGAGAGAGAGAGAGAGAGAGAGAGAGAGAGAGAGAGAGAGAGAGAGAGAGAGAGAGAGAGATGAGTAGTGAATGGATTTAAAGAAGGTCTAAGTAAGAAAGGAAGTAGAGGAGGAAGGAAGAAATGTAGGAGTAAAAATGATGCAGGAGGGAAAACGGAGGATCAAGAGAGAGAGAGAGAGAGAGAGAGAGAGAGAGAGAGAGAGAGAGAGAGAGAGAGAGAGAGAGAGACTGAATATGACCAACCAAATATAGGTGAAGGGGGAAAGATTCATGGCAGTAGAGAATGTTTTTGTAGGAACAGAAGAAGACAAAAAGGAGACGGAAGAGAGAAGTTGAGAAATATATAAGAAGCGAGGTGGAAAATCAGAGTGACAGGATGGATAAGAAAAAGGGAAGAAGGGACAATTTGCTAAGTGGGGAAAGGAGGAAGAGGAGGAGGAGGAGGAGGTGAAGAAGAAGGAACGAAGCACAGGAACTCAAATACAAGAATAAAGAGAGAAGAATAAAGAGATATAAATAAATAAAGAAAGAAAGACATAAGAAATAAAGAAAGAATAAAGAGAAAAGGAAATTTGGAAGGTGAAAAGAAGAAAATGGACAGAAGTGGAGAGTGAAAGAGAGAAAAGGAAAATGGAAACGAAGAGAGAGAGAGAGAGAGAGAGAGAGAGAGAGAGAGAGAGAGAGAGAGAGAGAGAGAGAGAGAGAGAGAGAGAGAGAGAGAGAGAGAGAGAGAGAGAGAGAGAGAGAGAGAGAGAGAGAGAGAGAGAGAGAGAGAGAGAGAGAGAGAGAGAATGATAATGATAATGATTAAATGTTGTTATGTTGAATGTAAGTTATGTAAAGGCCTTGAACGGATCAGATACCAAAATAACAACATCAATAACAACAATAATGATGATGCTAAAATATAAAAAGAGGAAAGTATGACCAGATGACATTATTAAACGCTGCTGTACTCTGGTCTGGGATGCTGCGGAGGCCTTAAGCAGAGCGGTATATAACAGGGCGAACTAAAAGCAAGCGACAGTCTCCCGGAACACAATAGCGGCACAGTAATAACAGGAGCGTGAGTGAGCCCTCCACCGCTGCCTACATCATCATATTACAGCACTACAGCATCTCATCTCCTCCTCTCGTCCTCCTCCTCCTCTTCTGCCTCCTCCTCCTCCTCCTCCTCTTACTCCCACTCTCAGTACAGCATCTCTCATCTCCTCTCGTCCTCCTCCTCTTACTCCCACTCTCAGTACAGCATCTCTCATCTCCCTCCTCTTCCTCGCTTATCTCCTCTCCTCTCCTCTCATCTGCCTTCTCCTACTCCCTCTCCATTGCACTCCACCGACGGCTCTTACCTTCCTTCCTCTCCCTCCCTCCCTCCCTCCCTCTTCCCCTCCATTGCTCATACTTTCCCTTCTTCCTTCTTTTCATCCCATATTACTTCTCCTCCTCGTCCTCTTCCTCCTCCTATATACTGGTTACCTTCCCCCCCCTCCTCTTCCTCCTCCTTTTCCTTCTACCTAACTGTCCCCTCCGCCTTCTCCGCCTCGTCCTCCTCTGCCTCGCTCAGCCCCCGTATAGGCCTGGCCGGGGTCTAGGTGGGCTCTCTCGTGATATCATTTCAGACCCGTCCATCGTCGTTTGTAGCAGCGACGTGGTGTGGCGTGGCTTGAGCCGGGAGGAGGAGGAGCAGGAGGAAGAGAAGGCGAAGGGGGACTTAAGCGAAGGGAGCATGGGGGTCGAAGGGGTATAGGAGGGAGGGGAAGGGGCAGTAAGGCGAAGGGGGACTTAAGCGAAGGGAGCATGGGGGTCGAAGGGGTATAGGAGGGAGGGGAAGGGGCAGTAAGGCGAAGGGGGACTTAAGCGAAGGGAGCATGGGGGTCGAAGGGGTGTATTGGGGGAGGGGAAGGGCCAGTAAGCGATGAATTTGAAGGGTGAACAGAGGAGGCAGAGCACAGTGGGCGTCCAATACCGCGGGTCTTCGGATCAAAGCACGCGGGGGTCACAGGGGAAAGGTCGAGTGGTTGAGCCGCGGCAGAATTGATCGCCGGAATGATGGACTTCCGAGCTTTCGTTGCACAACAAGTTCACTTCGTACATTGGTAAGTTGAGGAGGGTCGATGTGTCTGGGGGGTTGTAGGGGGAAGGAGGGAGGGAGGGAAGAGCAGGGTCTGGCATGCTGGCCCTTTCAGGTAGATGGAGAATTGGAGAGAACATGTGGCGGGAGGCGGAGGAGGATTAGGCGTGCTGAGAGGATTGGGAGGGCGGGGGTGGGACGGGGGTGAGAGGGAGGATGTGATGGCAGATTAGAGCCTGGAGGAATCTGGCCTGTGACTGGCTGAGTGTTTCCTGTGTGTGTGTGTGTGTGTGTGTGTGTGTGTGTGTGTGTGTGTGTGTGTGTGTGTGTGTGTGTGTGTGTGTGTGTGTGTGTGTGTGTGTGTGTGTGTGTGTGTGTGTGTGTGTGTGTGTGTGTGTGTGTGTGTGTGTGTGTGTGTGTGTGTGTGTGTGTCTGAGTGTGTGTGTGTGTGTGTGTGTGTGTGTGTGTGTGTGTGTGTGTGTGTGTGTGTGTGTGATGGGGTGCCTTGTGCTGTGACAGGCAGGTATGTCAGTGTGCACGTGCGTGAGGGCCCGTGCACGCCCCTGCCTGGCCGCCCCTGCGCCCCACCCCCCCTCACCCCTGATCCTTGTCGCGCTTGGTCAGAATATTTTCCAACTTTGCCTAAATTGCAGAGTGCAATCTGCAAATTGCGCAAGGCAACGCAGGGTGGAAAAATGATGATATTTAGGGAAACTACCCAGGAAACCTGCCAAAAGTTTGCTACGTAATGCTTATATGTATGTGTGCATATATATATATATATATATATATATATATATATATATATATATATATATATATATATATCTATATATATATATATCACACACACACACACACACACACACACACACACACACACACACACACACACACACACACACACACATTCATAAAGATACACGTTCTGATAGGGAAAATGTGTTACAAGTAAAGTCGTGTCATAAGCTGTGAAGGGAAGCGGTAACTGTTGTGCTGGTTTGCACCATGAGGTCTGGCGTCTTCCTGGTGTCTGGTGCTTCGAGGCCTAATTCTCAAATCCTTCATGGGTGTCGGATTGGTGCGAGAGGCCTCTGACTCTGCTGCTGTGAATCTTTAAGTGTTATCTCACCCGTCGTGGCGTAGGGCAGAACGTGCACGGGCCTGCCTCGTGACGGCTGACTAGGGAGCAACGCTGACTAAGGCAACCGAGAAACAATATTCGCCAACGAGGCAAATATAATCTCTTGCTGCTGCTCTCTGGCCGCCTTTATAGAGAACCAGGCGCCGGCCATGATTGCCGACACTGATCCTTATCAGCTCGACACGCCTCGTTCACAGTCATTGCATCCCTCGCCGAGCACTCCTCTTAAAGGGGTCAGCCGCTGCCTCGGCTCCCTGCTACACTGCATCCTCTCCGCTCAGGGACAAACAGGTAATTTAATTTCGCCAATGACAATAATTAGGGAGTTGATGGCCCAGAGGCTCGGGAGAGTCACGAAACACGCTCATGTTCCACACTTTTTCTCGCGCGCCAACAACAGCCTCGAATTCCCTTACACAACACTCCTTTCCCGCCCCGTTTGTTGCAGCGCCAGCCAGGGCAGCACGGAAGTAACGCTGCCAGGAAGACGAGGCCACTCTGCAGCACCGCCAGCCCCGCGTCGCCTGGCTCAGCTTGCGCCTTTACTGCAGCGCCTCGCCTGTCGCCGCTACTTGTTCACTCCGCCACATTTACTACTTTGTGTGCTGTGTTTTTAGTATTTGTTCAAGGCACTGTTTACTGCCTCCCGATCCCCGTCTTGGCGTCGTGGATGGCAGGAGTGACGGAGGACGGGCGGGACGAGGCAGGGCTTGGCAGGGGTGTCTGGCTTGAATATGTACCCTGTTTGACCTCCGTTTGTCCCCTTTCATGCCTTTGCTCCGTACCCCTCCCTTAATACCCATCCTTACCTCTCTCCTTCCCATCTCTTCCTTACCTATCTTCCTTATCTCCACTTCCTCTTCATTCCTATAACATCCCTTGCGTCCCATCCTTTCCCTATTCCTCCATCAAGGCACCTGCTCCCCTTCCTTTCCTTTGTGTACCCTTCCTTACACCCCTTCCCCCATTCATGCGTCAGGCTCTTGCACCCCATCCTCATCCTTGGCCCTACTTTCCTCACTTACTCTTCCTTACATCTCTTTTCCCTCATACTTATCCTCATTCACGCCCCTCTTCCATCTCCGTTTTCTTTTCCATTTTATCTCATCCTAGCCTCCATCGCCTGCCGTCCACCCCCAACCCCACTCCTGGTCTCTATCTCTTCCCTACGCCTCCTTCACCTACTCCCTCCTCCTTCCTTCCCTCTTATCCTGTCCTAGCCCCTCACCGCCCATGCAACGCCCCATTCCTTCCCCATAACCGTGCACTCCATTCCTTGCCCTTACTCCTTTTCCTCTGCTTCCTCTTTCTTCTTTCCCACCCCATCCTATCCCCGCCATCCCTTCCCCAACCCCTGTACTCCATCCCCATCCTCGCCCCTGTCCTCCATCTCTTCTTTCACGCCCTCCTACCCCTCCTCCTCCTCCCTCTTCCTTTCCTCCCTCCTATCCCTTCGTCCCCGCCCCGTCCCGCCCCGCCCCGTCTCCCATGTTCCCTCGTGTCTCGTAACTATCAATCGTAACTTATCTTGGAACTCACGACCACTTTACGTCAGAGAGAATCAAGTAGTATTGCTAAAGTTTCTGATCCCTCGCTCTTATTTGTCTCTATCACGCCAAATTCCCCTGCAGTTTCCCCTTGTAATGAGAGAGAGAACGGGCGGCCTCGTGCCATTAGACGGTGCTTGGTCTAATAGGAAATGTAAACACGCGTATATACACTTTACTAAATCACGATGCCGGACTCCATCCTCCGCGCGCTTATAGAGGATCCAAGCGCATTAATAAAAGGTTCCGATTCCATGTGGAGAGTATTGGTGACGATTTGCATGGCGTGGAATATGTGTGAGCGTGTGTGTGTGTCGTCCAGCGATGAGGGTTACTATAAGGTATACACACACACACACACACACACGCGCGCGCGCACACACATATATACATACACACTTTCTATTCATTTTCTATATTCCTGTGTGTGTGTGTGTGTGTGTGTGTGTGTGTGTGTGTGTGTGTGTGCGTGTGCGTCAGTGGATCTCGCTGCGTACCATTATTTCTCTAATTGGCTTAAAACTGCAGTATGGATGTGTTTGTTTAATTAAAGTCAACTCATTAAACCCGACGCTCAAAACGGGACAACAAAAATACTCTTGCCCGGTGAAGCCCGCGCTCAGCTTCATCGGTTCGCTGTCACTGCCGCCCGTCGTTGCGCCAGTGATGGAAGGGTATGACTGCCGCGTTTCTCTAAAATAAAGGAAGAAGAAGGGTAGAAGATAGGAAAAAGAGGAGAGAGAAGAGAAAAAGAAGAGGAAGAAGAGGAGAAAAAAGAGAAAAAGAAGAGGAAAGAGAGGAAGAAGAGGAATAAGAAGAGGTAGAAAAAGAAGAATTGAAGAAGAAAACAAGGGAAGAAGAGATATGAAAAAGGACCGTATTACTAAACATTCCGTCGCCCAAGTTCATCTATTTGACAAGGCTTTCGTAGGAGTTTTGGGCATTTCCAGGAGTAGTTTTATGGCCCTGATGGTAGTTTGACCCTTCCTCTGTACCGTGACCCTAAAGAAACACTCATGAGAACCCGATTGATCTCCTTTTTGGGCTTTGGAAATTGTTGACTTTAGGGGCGAGAGCGTCTTGCAATACCAGCTAGGTCGGTATTATAAGATACTTTCGGTTCTCACATCAGCTATTTCTAAAGGTCACAGAGGGGGTCAGTCGGGTTCTAATGAGTGTTTCTATGGTTCATGGTACAGAAGAAAGGTCACACTACCACCAGGGTCAAGAATTTAATCATGGATATGCCCACAACTCCTAGGAAAGCCTTGTCAAATATGTGTTCTTGGGCGGCGAAATGTCTAATAAAACAAGCCTAAAAGTATTGGGAACTGAGGCCCGTATATACAGACGCTTTGGACTCTCACAAAAAATACTTCCAAAGGGCACAAAAAAAGATTATCCGGGTTGCCATGAATGTTTTAAAAGGTTCATGGTGCAGAGATCTTATAACTATCACCAGGCATATAAACGTACCCATGGACATATTATCAGCATCAACGAAAGCCTGATTAAATTCGAGTTTGAGGATATGGACCCGAGTATTGCATAGTGTGTTCTTGTAAGGGATTTTAAAGTGCTTCCTCTGGTGTATTATTTTGTATGGTGTTTGGTACATTTTCACGGTAAGCTTGTATTTGAATGTTGGTGTGTTAATCCCGTAGAGTTTTGTACTGGCTTGGGTTACTGGGTTGTACTGCATAGGTTCATGATTGCCTTGTGTTGCGACTGCAGAGTATCTTGTGTTGCGCCGTCGTATTGCTGTCGTTTGTGTGTGTGTGTGTTGTGCAAATGAATGTATTACAGCTTTTTTTGTGTTGCAGTTACGGTGTTTGGTCATCATAGCAGCAATACATAACCTCATAGACTATAAGGGAGGGAGGGAGGGGGAAGAAGGTTAAGCTACGGGAGAGGGGAGGGGATGAGTGGCGATAGGTTGTGGTAGGAGGCTGTAGGAGAGGGAGGAGGGGATGAATGGCGATAGGATGTGATAGGAGACTGTAGGAGAGGGAAGAGGGGATGAGGGGCGATAGGTTTTGGCAAGTGGAAAAGAGAGAAGACAGTCTCGTGAGGCCGGTGATGGAGAGGTCTGTGTCTGTGTGCCTTGAGAGAAGAGAGGATGAGGGGAGTGTAACTGGGTGGGGAGGGAAATATATAAGGAAAAGGGACGGACCGAAGACCAGAGTGATCAAGTGAAGAGATGAGATGGATACATATAAGAAGATTGATGTTGGGGGTGGGGGTGGCGGAAGAGCGTGGAGATAGGATGGGTAGAGATGAGGGAGACAGGATGAAGTGAAGCGTGCCCTGGGATGAAGGAGATGGGACTCTTTAGGTCGCAGCATCAGCATCAGCGAGAGAAGATCGTCCCGTGAGGAGGATGGACGCTAATGGAGATGAAAAAATAGAGGCTGTGCATGTTATCAGGAAGTAATTGAATCGGCAGAGGTGAGGGCGTAAATATGGGGTGTGGGAAGCGGGGAGAAAGGAGGGAGAGGTTGAGTGAGTGAGGGAGGGAGGGAGGGAGGGAGGATTAAAGAGCGCGTGAGTTAGTGCCAGGAACATATAGTGTCTCCAATCAGTGCCGGGAGAGATATGGCCGCTAATAAACAACACGGGGCGAGTAATATTTTCTTAACACGGAGAATAACGCGCGGGGGATTCATATCTTGACTTTACGTTTATACTCCATTTTGAATTCTATATAGAAGCGAGTATTACTTTAGGTATTTTGAACTTACGTTATGAGGATTATTATTGTTGTTTATTATTTTTATTATAATTATTTTCATTGTTATTATTATTATTATTATTATTATTATTATTATTATTATTATTATTATTATTATTATTATTATTATTATTATTATTATTATTATTATTATTATTATTATTATTATTATTATTATTATTATTATTATTATAACTACTACTACTACTACTACTACTACTACTACTACCACTATTACCTCTACTGCTACAACTACTACTACTTTTACTACTTTCACTACTACTACTACTACTACTACTACTACCACCACGACCACCACCACCACCACCACAGCTAATTTTAGTCTATAATAATCATCATAAGAATCCAAAAATGAAAACAATATCCCTCATAAAAAAAAATAAAAAAATTGACTGGTTACTGTATCCCCTTTAACGTGAATATATTAACTTGTACATATTTATGGGAAACATCTTTCTGCAATATGAATTAAGTTTTACGTTATTGTATCTCTGTTATAATACGAAACTCTTCTCTCCTGCAGTTTGACCTAATTCTCAATAACTCATTTATCGTGCACATCGTTTACGTGTACTTACAGCGATCGCACAATTAGTTAAAAGAGAGTCAAAAGAGGAGAGTCTCAAGTCACCTCTCCACCCGAAACCAACCTCTCTTTCGACCTCTTGTACTTTTTATTTTTGTTGGGAGTAGCGGTTAGCGGGTTTTTTAATCGCTATTTTTTTGTGTTTTGCCCTTGAGCTGCCTCCCTTGCTGTAAAATATAAGTATGAACGTGAATATAATTGATAATGATGTACTGGGTTAAGGAATCACTCAGTAAAATGTGCGCTTCTTACTGCTTGATATGTTAATACAGAATGTTCTTAAGGCTATTCATCTTTCTTGCTTGCGTGGGTGGGGTATGAGATGGATAGATAGATAGATAGATAGAGAGAGAGAGAGAGAGAGAGAGAGAGAGAGAGAGAGAGAGAGAGAGAGAGATGGTCATTTCCCTAATCTATTGAGGTCTAAAAGGACGTATATATGATCCTTCTCTGCCCCCTGTCCTCCTTCTCCTTTCTCTCTCTCTCTCTCTCTCTCTCTCGTACCCCTTGCCCTCCATTACTGCTTCTTCCTATTCTTGTTCAATAATCTTCCCCTCTCTCAGCTCCCTTCTCTCCCTTCATCATCCATTCCACCCTTCCCTTCCCTTCCCTTCCTTCCTTAATTCCCTCGGCATGCTCGTCCCTTCCCTGTTTCGCATCTTCGTTTCTCACTCATTTCTCATTCATTACCCTTCCTCTTTCCCCTTGTTTCCTTCCCTCTCTCTCTCTCTCTCCCCTTCCTTCCTCGACCTCTCCCTCCCTCTCTCGTTCCCTTCCAGCCTCCCTCTCTCCTTCCCTCTCGATCTCTGCCTCCCCCCTATCTTCCCGGTCTCGCTCCCGTCCTTCCTTCATCTCCAGCCTCTGCCGGGACGGTGTACATTACCGGATTAGTATAAATTATCGATTCTACTGAGTGAGGAGTCAGGAGGGCGGTGTAATGACGGACTGAGACGAGAGCTGAGGTGTGTGTGTGTGTGTGTGTGTGTGTGTGTGTGTGTGTGTGTTTATTATGCCGCAAATCAACACCCATCGAATATTCATAGCATCTTATTATATTATACACACACACACACACACACACACACACACACACACACACACACACACACACACACACACACACATCGGCCAGGTAACGACTAATTAGGGGTTAGGGGAGGCGCCCTGCTCACCTTTAGAGAAGCAGGTCAGGAAGCATCCCGGAACAACATAATTACAGCGGATTCAAGACAAGCCGAGGAGCACTTTGGACCTAATGCAGACCGTCTGTTGCTTTGGTCTTGGGCGAACGGGAAGACAGACAGACAGATAGAC